>NC_059344.1:29067570-29367570 GCF_019703515.2 Myxocyprinus asiaticus | reverse complement strand
TCCCATGAATCCTCCCCACTGCCCACTCTGGTACGCCCTACCAAGGCCTTCCTTGGCATAGACGCGCTGGCACACAGCTGGTCCCCTGGCATTCGCAAATATGCATTTTCCCCCAGTGAGCCTGCTCGCACAGACCCTGTGCAAGGTCAGGGAGAACGAGGAGAAGGTCGTCCTGGTAAGCACCCTACTGGCCCGCCCAGACGTGGTGCTCGGACCTCACGCTCCTCGCGACAGCTCCCCCCGGGCAAATTCCCGTGAGGAAGGACCTTCTTTCTCAGGGAAGGGGCACCATCCGGCACCCACGCCCAGACCTCTGGAATCTCCATGTCTGGCCCCTGGACGGGACGCATTCACTCAGGCTAGGACTCCCTCTATGAGGCGCCTGTATGCCTTTAAGTGGCGTCTGATCGCTAAGTGGTGTTCTTCCCGTCGGGAAGACCCCCAGAGGTGTGCAGTCAGATCAGTGCTTTCCTTCCTGCAAGAGAGGTTGGAAGGGAGGCTGTCCTCTTCCACCTTGAAGGTGTACATTGCTGCCATAGCAGCACACCACGACGCAGTTGATGGTAAGTCCTTAGGGAAGCATGATCTGATCATCAGGTTCCTAAGAGGCGCCAGGAGGCTGAATCCCTCCAGGCTGCGCCTCATTCCGTCCTCGGACCTCTGTAGTTTTTCAGGGTCTACAGAGAGCCCCCTTTGAGCTTTGCAGTCAGCCGAGCTTAAGGCACTCTCCTTGAAGACTGCCCTCCTGACTGCGCTCACTTCCATCAAGAGGGTAGGTGACCTGCAAGCGTTCTCTGTCAGCGAAACGTGCCTGGAGCTCGGCCCGGGCTATTCTCACGTGATCCTGAGACCCCCGACCGGGCTATGTGCCCAAGGTTCCCACCACTCCTTTTAGGGACCAGGTGGTGAACCTGCAAGCGCTGCCCCAGGAGGAGGCAGACCCAGCCCTGTCATTGCTGTGTCTGGTGCACGCTTTACGCATCTATTTGGATCGCACGCAGAGCTTTAGAATCTCTGAGCAGCTCTTTGTCTGCTTTAGTGCACAGCGGAAAGGAAGCGCTGTCTCCAAGCAGAGGATCACCCACTGGCTTGTTGATGCCATATCCATGGCATATCTTGCCCAAGACATGCCACCCCCGGTAGGGCTACGAGCCCATTCTACCCGTGGTGTAGCGGCTTCTTGGACCCTGGCCAGAGGTGCCTCTCTAACAGACATTTGTAGAGCAGCGGGCTGGGCAACACTCAACACCTTTGCAAGGTTCTACAACCTCCGGATGGAACCGGTTTCGTCCCAGGTAGTGGCACGCAACCTAAGCGGATAAGCCCGGGATAGCCGGCCGGGTGTATCCCTTGCACATAGCGCCTTCCACCTCCTTTTGAGCTGAAGATGTGCACTGTTAATTCCCAGTAGCATTCACAAAAGTTGTTCCCTGGTTGACTTCCTCCGAGCCCTGTGGCAGTCGAGTTTTCGGAGAGACTCACTGCCGGCCCAGTACATGCGCTAACTAAGAGCCCGGTTCTGGGGTAGGTGCTCCGCATGTGGCGGTTCCCTGTAAGGCTAACCCCATGCGATCTATATCTTCCGCTAATTCGTTTCCCTGCTGGCAAACTGCGTCTTCCTTGGGCAGAGCCCCTCTGCCCCAGTCTCCATGTTGTAGTAACTCCTCCCCCATTGGGCAGGATCTACCTTGAAGGCTCTCCACATGGTTGGAAAGACCATGTGATGTATTCTTCCACTTAAATATCCCCCCCTCTCTTGGGGCGAGGTGTGGTCTCCGCGGTGTTCTCCCCTTGGGAGGGACACCCCCCGACTAGACCTGGCGGCCCAGTCAGATAATCCCCCTTCTTTTTTAGGGAGTGGAAAAAGAGAAGGGGAAAGAGGCCACAACTGGGTTAAGCCTGTCTCTATCTCTGGGTAGTCGACTTGTCCCCAAAAAGGGCCGTTCGACACTCATAACTGCGTTGGGGGAGGTTACGTGTCGACCTGGTGTGCTGGCTATGAGGCACACAGCAAGTTTGCCCACCACACACCGCCAGTTCACGTAACACAGTTCAGCCTTGTGGCGTTTTGTATAGGGACCCCTAGTGTCACTACATCGACACCAACGTCGAGTGAGTGACAGATAGGGAACGTCATGGTTACTGGTGTAACCTCCGTTCCCTGATGGAGGGAATGAGATGTTGGTCCCTCCTGCCACAATGCTGAACTACCCGCTGAAATGGCCGGACCTTATATCGGCTCCTCAGCGTAAAACCTGAATGAGTGGTTGCATACCAGCTCCTTTTATACCCGTATGTTCGGGGGAGTGGCATGCAAATACCACTCGCCAATTTTCATTGGCCTTTTATCAAAGACCAGAGGTGTCTCGGGCTCCCAAGAGTGACCCCTAGTGTCACTACATCGACACCAACGTCTCGTTCCCTCCATCAGGGAACGGAGGTTACACCAGTAACCATGACGTTATGCTGACATAAAATGGCCATAAGTTGAATTTATTTAAGAGATGCAAAAATACTACATATTGACCTGTTTCATGTGACGTCACTGTATGACCGCGCCGCCATCTTTGAGACCAATAGACCTTTTTCACACTCAGGGTTTTAGAATGCGGAAGTAAAAGATTGCAGGGTAAACTTCGACAGTGGTGAATGGGAGTGAATGGGAGACCACAGCAAATATTATTTTCACTTACACATTTGCTCCAAGAGCAAAAGAAAAAGTCCACTGTTACATTTGAATGACTTTCCAGAAGAAAAAATAGAGAGAGGTGGATTAAGAAGATGCAAAATTGACTGTCACTCTCTCAGCAGCTGTAATAGAAACCCCCTCACAGCTGTGGTAATTCATTTTTTAAAACTAATTCCAGGGTAATATAACACAAAGTATAATGTTATAAAATTACACTCAATTTAAAAAAAAAAAAATGGTCATATAAAAACATTTGCTAGATTTAAGCTGCTAAATAAGGTGGAAACGCATCATCACAGTCTGTGAAAAAGATCTATATTTCATATACCTTCATCGTGCTGTGCTGTGAGATGCGATAAAAACCTTCTTCAGGAGTTAAAAGAAGCTCTTACATTAATACAGGTGGGATCATCACAGACGTTTTTTTAATACTGTGACTCGATCAGACCAGAAAACAACACAAAAACCTTTGTAACTTCTGAATGAGAGATGTTTTCGGTGATGTGCAGGTGGGCGTGTGTACTCACTTGTCACACATAAGACTCGCCTGTGTCCGTGGATGAATTGCGGATAAAATATCTTTATATGTCTGTGAAAGTTCAATTTGGTAATATTTGTGGTCTTCAGACCTGTATGAACTTTTCCTCGGACTTAGCATGGAGCAAAAGCAATTTTTTTATGTTTTTCTTGATACTGTTTTTCGAGTGTTTTTCCATTCACCACCATTGTTTCCTCCCGCTGATGGTCACAAATATGGCGGCTGCGGGGAAAAGTTAAGTCACTAAAACAGGTCAGTATACAGTATTTTAAGTAAATCCAACACTATGTGCTTTTTTTTTTTTAGCTTTAAAGTTCTGGTCACCATTCACTTGCATTGTGAAGACCTACAGAGCTGAAATATTCTTCTAAAACCTTCGTTTGTGTTCAGCAGAAGAAAGAAAGTCATTTCTTTTGAAAACTATTCCTTTAAGATTTCCTTAATTGTTTTTCTTGTCCAATGTACATTATTTAATTTAAGTATATGTATATATGTAATTTATATTTTTGTTCAAACCCTGGCAAAAAAAAAAAAAAAAAAAAAAATGCATTTATAAACAATCATGATCATGGGTAACCTTTAAGCCAATTATCTTTCAGTATCACGTTAGTGCATCATTTACGCCTACTTAACGCAACAGGTGAAGTTTAGTAAAAATATAAGTCAGAACAAGTGAATGGTCATGTAAATTCAACACAATGAAGGAGCAGAGCAGAAAAGGATCTCTTCTCTTCTCTTCTCTTCTCTTCTCTTCTCAACAAAGCTACAGTAAACCTATAAATACTAAGACTTTGCAAATTATATCTCTCCTGTCACTCACATATGCTCACATAAAGCTTTATGTCTTTATATCCTGCCACTTAATTCTGCAGTGTGCATATCAGCATCCCCTGTGTGTGCTTATACTGGTGTAAAATATTTCAGGCATAGATGTGTGTTCTATACTCAGCATTCCTTGTGTAGATCAATACGCTGCTAATCTGTCACCACCCTGGGGAGAAATATGGGCGTGCATGTGTGAGTGAGTGCATAGCTATGACCTTGTGCTGGATTGCACACTCAAACAGCTCATCCTTGTCTGATTTGTCTCACGTGAGCTTTAATAAAAGGGCAAGGGAGGTTTTTCCACTGTGTGTATGGTTGTATGCGTGCATTGATTAGTGTATGTGCCTCAGTATTTACATGTAATGAAAAAGTCTTTATTTTGTCCTTGTGCTTAAGGATGAGGTGATTTGTGCATACCTGTGCCTTTGTGGAGGGGTGTGTGTGCATGTGTTTTGAGGTCATACTTTGCACAGATAAAAGAAGCTGTTCAAGGCAGCTGTTTACTGGAAATAGGAAGCCATTTTAGGAGACCTTTCAAAACACACTTAGCCATCACTCATTATAAAGCAGATGAAAAGCAGAAATTAATTTCTGGAAAGGATGCAAATAATGCGGCGTGTGTTCAGTGTCTCTGTGCTGTCACTTTGCACATCAAAAGGTTGGGATTTATGAATGTTTTAGAGGACATCTAACAAGACCATGTTTTCACTCTTTGCGATGGCTTGCACATGCAGCCACAGCCAAACAAAATGCATATGTTAATGGTGAGCTCTGTAAAACTTGTGTTTATGTTACACTGACATCAAGTGATGTAGATGCAGGATCACGCAAAAACAAGTTCTTAGTGCGTTTTGCGATCTTTTGATGTAGGGGCATTTACATTTTTACTTGTCATTACTATTATCTTTATTAAAATTAAAATATTTGGGGACCACCCAAAGTCTATTTTGTATTTATGGGAACATCGTACCAGGAGACTCTGAGTGAGAAGTCTCGATCGTAATAAGTGTCGCAATCAGGATATTTGTAATATATCGATGATATCCGATTACATCGTCCCATCACCCAGCCTTAGTTGACATACGTTATATTTGGGTTAAGGTGGGGCCCCATACTGGGCGGGGCCTATGGGTTGGAGCCCAATGGTAAATCCGGCCTTGCTTATGGGGGGGGGTCCCTAATGCCTTATGTGGGGTCCCAGATTCCCCCCAATTCAAGCACCGAGTATAGCTCATTTTAAAAATATTTTTCAAAAATACTCTTCTACTATTACTATTTCTTTCCATTTAAAAGTTTAGCTGTAACACTTTACAAAAAGGTTCAATTTGTTAACATTAGTTAACTACATTAGTTTTGATGTAAACATGAACTAAGAATTAACAATGATTTTAAAGCATTTATTAATCTTGGTTAATGTTAATTTCAACATATACTATTACATTTTTTAAATTAAAAGTTGTATATGTTAACATTAGTTAATGCATTATGAACATAATGAACAACCGTTTTTTTGTATACTAACATTAACCAAGATGAATAAATGGTGTAAAAAATATATTTTTAATTGTTTGTCCAATAGTTAATGCATTAACTAATGGATTTATTGTAGTGTTATCAGTCTTGCATTTATTAGCGTATGACACCATGTCAGGGTTCGTGTGTGGAAATGAGGAGACAGGGAGCAGTGACACGCTTTAGGTCAGATTTTTTTCTCTTCTTCCTTTGGTGTACAGCATATGTACACCATGTACGGCAGTAACACTGGAGCCCTGCAGGGCTGTGTTCTCAGCCCACTCCTGTATTCCCTGTACACACATGACTGTGGGGCAACACATAGCTCCAGTGCCATCATTAAGTTCGCTGATGATACGATGGTGGTAGGTCTGATCACTGACAATGATGAAACAGCCTATAGATAGGAGGTGCACACTCTGACACACTGGTGCCAGCAGCACAACCTCTCCCTCAACGTCAGTAAGACAAAGGAGCTTGTGGTGGACTTCAGGAGAAAAGACAGAGAACACAGCCCCATCACCATCAATGGAGCACCGGTGGAGCGAGTCAGCAGCTTCAAGTTCCTCAGTGTCCACATCACTGAGGAACTCACATGGTCCATCCACACTGAGGCCGTTGTGAAGAAGGCTCACCAGCGCCTCTTCTTCCTGAGATGGCTGAGGAAGTTTGGAATGAACTACCGCATCCTCACACGGCACTGTAGAGAGCATCCTGACTGGCTGCATCACTGCCTGGTATGGCAACAGCACGCCCTCAACCACAAAGCCCTGCAATGGGTGGTACGAACTGCCAGACACATCATCGGAGGTGAGCTTCCCTCTCTCCAGGACATCTATACCAGGCGGTGTATAAAAAAAGCTCGGAGGATCATCAGAGACTTCAGCCACCCGAGCCCTGGGCTGCTCTCACTGCTACCATCAGGCAGGCGGTCTCGCAGCATCAGGACCCGCACCAGCCAACTTCACGACAGCTTCTTCCCCCAAGCAATCAGCCTTTTGAACTCTTGATCGCTCATGATCAACAGATATCAGCACTGCACTTTATTAATCTCACACTGGACTGTCATAGTTATATTTCTCTTAAAAACACACTGGCAACTGACTATCAGCCGACAGCCTGAATGTCAATACAACACTATACAACCTTACTGCACATTTATATATATCATTTTTATTGTATACTGTGTATTCTATATTGTGTGTATTGTATACTGTACATTGTATATTATTATTTGTATATTGTGTTGTGAGTAATTATGTGTATATTAGTTTTGTAAATTGTGTTGTGTAAATCTGATGTTTATTGTAGATTGGTATATGTCTCATCACTGTCATGACTGCTATGTTGCTTTGAACTGCACCCAAGACTTTCACCCACTGTTGCACTTGTGTATATGGTTGAGTGACAATAAAGTGATTTGATTTTGATTTGATTTGATATGTACTTTTTGGTGGCTTTTCACTCAGTCTATAATTCACTCTCAAAATAAACATAAACTTCTTCACAATACTCAGTGGATCAAACACTCAATATAAACAGATGCCAATGCTGCACACTCATTCTCTCTCTCTCTCTCTCTTCTCTAGTTCAGCTGTTTTAAGGAGTCTCTCCACTATCACTGTAATGAGAAACAGCTATTAGAAATCATGTCAACCAGCTTGACAAGCCACACCACTCCCTCTTTCCCGCAGACAGACACACATCCATGCCCCCATAATCACATACCCCCACATACTCAGGCCAGGGCAACATCCAGCCTGCCAACTCCCCCTCCCCATTCCTGGAGAGAAAGTCAGCCACAGCCATCTGCACCCCTGGTCTGTGGATCACCTCAAATTTGAATGGCTGAAGTGCCAGGTACCAACGGGTGATCCACGCATTGGTATCCTTCATGCAGTGAAGCCACTGGAGTGGGGCATGATCTGATCATAGGGTGAAGGCCCACCCCAGCAGGTAGTAGCGGAGAGTGAGGACGGCCTACTTGATCGCTAGACACTCCTTCTCCATGGTGCTGTAAATAGTTTCACTCAGCGAGAGTTTACAACTAATGTACATCACCGGTCGCTCCTCCCCCTCCACCTGCTGCAAAAGCACTGCCCCCAGCCCTCTGTCAGATACATCCATCTGCAAAATAAAGGGGAGAGAGAAATTTGGAGATTTTATTTTTAGAAAAGCCTGTTGGCACAGCTCCTTCCACTGGACCAGATCGGGAGCCCCCTTTCTAGTAAGATCAGTCAGCATGCTGGTGACATCAGATTAACTAGGCACAAACATTCGGTAGTAGCCAGCTAGCCCCAGAAAGCGTCTCACCTCCTTTTTGGTCTTGGGTCTTTGGCAGACCGCGATCGCTGCAGTTTTGTTAACTTGGGGACGCACCTGCCCATGACCCAAGTGGAACCCCAGATATCAAACTTCCACCCGTCTGCACTTCTTTGGGTTGGCCATGAGTCCCGCCCATTGAAGCAATCTCAGGACAGCTCTCAGATGCTGCATGTGCCACTATCAATCATTACTATAAATAATTATATCATCCAAATAGGTATTGGCATGTGCTGTATGTGGCCTGAGATCTTTGTCCATGAGATACTGGAACGTGGCGGGGGCCCCGAACAAACCAAATGGACAAATTGGTGTAAGCTGAACAGTGTAGAAAAAGCAGTTTTTCTCAGTATATTGGATTTAATGGGATCTGCCAATAACCCTTCATTAAATCCAGTGTCGAATAAAATTGAGCCGCGCCCAACCGATCGAGCAATTCGTCAATCGATTCAATTCACATTGGACACCGTGTTCAATTTTCGATAGTCTAAACAGAACCAGACCGTCCCATCGCTTTTAGGTACCACCGGGCTGGCTCAATCACTGTGCGACTCTTCTATTATGCCCATATCAAGCATCGCCTCTAATTCTTCCTTAACTACCTTTTTTTGTGTTCAGGAAGGCGATAGGGGTGGCTACGAACCACGACCCCCGGGGTGGTCTCGATGTGGTGCTCTATGAGGTTTGTGCGACCAGGGAGAGGCGAGAACATGGCTGCGAATTCCACTTGCAACTTGGCTACGTCTGTGAGCTGCGACGGTGAGAAGTGGTCTCCACATGGACGGGGGTGAATGAATTTGGTTTGAGAGTCACCTCCGGCCCAAGCTCCACCCTCTCTGGGACTACCGTCACTAAGGCCACAGGGACCGCCTCCCTCCACGTTTTTAGGAGATTGAGGTGGTAAACTTGAAGTGCTCCGCCCCTATCTGTTTGCTTAAGCTCATAATCAAGATCTCTGACTCGCCGTGTGACCTCAAAGGGCCCTTGCCACTTGGCGAGTAATGAGGTGGGCTGTAATACAAGCACTTTATCTTTTGGTGTAAATTCCTGTAGTTGAGTGCCCCTGTCATACAGTCGGCTTTGACGTTCCTGAGCTTGGAGAAAATTCCCCTATGTTAGTTGACCCAAAGTGTGAAGTTTTGCTCTAAGATCAAGAACGTACTGAATTTCATTTTTGCTGTTTGAAGGCCCCTCCTCCTAAGCTTCCCATATGACGTCGAGCACGCCACGTGGCCAATGCCCATACAGCAGCTTGAATGGGGAAAACTCTGTGGAGGCTTGTGGGACCTCTCGAACTGCAAATAACAGGGGTTTGAGCCATTTATCCCAATTTCTAGCATCCTCGTGTACGAACTTATGAATCATATTTTTCAGGGTTTTATTAAATCGTTCCACCAACCCATCTGTTTGTGTGTGGTAAACACTTGTGCGAATCGATTTAATACCTAATAACTTGTATAGTTCGTGTATTGTTCGTGACATAAATGTAGTGCCTTGATCAGTGAGGATTTCTTTTGGAATCCTGACTCTGGAGTTTATTCTGAAGAGTGCCTCCACAACACTACGTGCTGAGACGTTGCACAGGGGTACTGCTTCCGGATATCGCATTGCATAGTCCACCAGAACTAATGCAAAGCGATGTCCGCGTGCGGTCCGTTCTAATGGCCCGATGAGGTCCATACCAATTCTTTCAAAGGGCACCTCGATTAACGGTAGAAGGCGCAATGGCGCTTTTGGGGTGACCAGTGGATTCACCAACTGATATTCATGGCACGCCACACACGACCTGTGAACGTCCCTGTGATTGCCTGGCCAAAAAAAAATAAATGCCCATTATTCGGTTAAGAGTTCTTTCCTGTCCTAAATGGACAGCCATTGGATTATGGTGAGCCTCCTGGAAGAGAGCTTCCAGATGGCTTTTCGGGACTATTACTAACTACTAACCTATCTTTGATAATTGAAAAATACAGGTATATGAGCATGACGTTAGTCTGGAGCTCATGGCCATCGATTACTCTCACTTGGTCAAATGCATGTTTGAGGGACTCGTCACGTGACTGCTCTAGGGGGAAATCCGCTTCAGGGAACTTCCTTGAGGGCAGGGACCCCCTCCCTTGCGTCATTTTGACACGGAGCTGATGTAGACAGCCCTGGCACTGCCTCCCCAGCCATAGCATCACACGTCACACACCGAGGCATTATTTCATAGG
The DNA here is from genome assembly GCF_019703515.2 of Myxocyprinus asiaticus. Taxonomy (NCBI): domain Eukaryota; kingdom Metazoa; phylum Chordata; class Actinopteri; order Cypriniformes; family Catostomidae; genus Myxocyprinus; species Myxocyprinus asiaticus. The sequence continues at coordinate 29,357,474 of NC_059344.1, read as the reverse complement.
ACCCATCCGCACATATTTCACTTAAATTCTTGAAATCAGGCCAATTCATCCCCAAAATTAGTGGATGGGTGAGGCGGGAATTAATCGCGGCCTCCACTCTATGTTTTCTTCCCCTGAATAGTATATCAGTGGTAACCACCGGATACGTGTGAATATCCCCATGCACACACCGCACCTTCACCCAACTATTTGTGCCCAATGCCCCATCTTGTACCAAACGTTGGTGGATGGAGGTTTGAGAACAGCCAGAATCCACCAAAGCTTGATATGTATCCCCCTGGGTACTCACCGGTGTCCGATACGCCCCAGCTCGATCGGAGGTGGCCTGTGGAGTGTCGGAAATGTGGACTAGCGTACCCACCTCCATTACAGGGCAACAGTCCTGGAAATGCCCTGGATCCCCGCAGCTCAAACAGACCGGCCCAGGCCCACTCCTACACCCTTGGGAACAGACTCGCCAACCTGAGGTGGACAGCGGAGAGAGGCAGAGTTAACAGGGGAGACGGGGGGGGAGACTACCCTAATTGGGGAGGAAACCTGGGCATCGGACCGCACAGCCTCCTGGGGGCAGGAATGGGATGGAAAAAGGAGGGGCAGAAGCAGGGTTTGGGGGTAGGGAAGAGAGAGAGAGAAGACAGAGAGAGAGACTCCGGATCACTGCTTCCTGGAAATGCCATCATGTAGTCCTTGGCCAGCTGGATCGCTTCCTCCAGCGATGTTAGATGGTGGCACTGGACCCACTCAGCCATCTCATGGGGCAGCAAGGCAATGAACTGCTCCAGTACCACCTTGTCCATGATGTCCTGGGTGCCGGAGGGTTCCCCCGCCAGCAACCATTTCCGACAGGTGTCCCGGAGCTGCTGTGCGAAGGTGAACGGGTGACCGGATGTACAGTCGAGGTGGGCTCTGGGGCCACCGCAGCAACCCCCTCTTGTCTGATCAGGCTCCGGAATGCCTGTCAGTGCTCCGTTTGAGCCTGGAGCAGGAGTTGAAAACGCTGCTCCTGCTCCAGCCACAGCTCGACGAGGGCCTGATGCTGGTTCTGCTGGATGCCAGCGAGGGTCTTGATCACCTCGCCCACTGGTGAGGACTCCATGACGACTTATCTCCTCAAATCCCGAGTTTCGGCACCAGTGTGACACCACGTTAGGGTTCATGTGTGGAAATGAGGAGACGGGGAGCAGTGACACGTTTCAGGTCAGATTTTTATTCTCTTCTTCCTTTGGTGTACAGCGTATGTACTTTTTGGTGGCTTTTCACTCTCAAAATAAACATAAACTTCTTCACAATACTCAATGGATCAAACACTCAATATAAACAGATGCCAACGCTGCACACTCAATCTCTCTCTCTCTCTTCTCTAGTTCAGCTGTTTTAAGGAGTCTCTCCGCTATCACTGTAATGAGAAAGAGCTGTTAGAAATCATGCCAACCAGCTTGACGAGCCACACCACTCCCTCTCTCCCACAGACAGACATACGACCACGCCCCCATCACCACATAGCAATTATAAAAAAATAAAAAATAAATATTGAGTGCACCCAAAAATTTTCACCCAAACGAAACCAACCAAATGAAATTCTGTCATTGGAATTTTATCCCTAATTGACTTACCCCTGTGTGTTTTTCCAAAAAAATTTTTAATGAAGAACACAAAAGAAGATGTTTTATTGAATTTCACAGTCTGTCTTTTCAATAAAATGGCAGGTGGATAGTGCCTTAAGAGCATAGAAAGGACCCAAATGTATCATAAAATTAGTCCATCCAACTCGTGCTTCATATTACATGTCTTCTGAATGCATATGATAAGTTTTGTGTCATTTTTCAGTGAAAATCTTTATGTCTATTGCACTGAGTGCTATGAGAGAAGCTTGTTCACAGTGGCTTGTGTGCTCATGCGAGAACTTGCATTGTTTAACGCTAAAAAAGTGAGGCCCTTTTAAGTGAGGCTCTGTTCATTAAAATGTTCTTTCCTTTTTGTATTGCACAGAAGAAAGAACGTCATATGGGTTTGGAACAATATGAGGGTGAGTAAATTATGACAGAATCTTGATTTTTGGGTGATCTATTCCTTTAAAGAACTATAATGCAGCTAGCATTTCCACAAACACTATAGAATACATAATACTGTATAAACAGCTTTCAACACACACACACACACACACACACACAGGTTTGTTTCACTATGTAAGTGAGGACATCTCATAGACTTCCAATGATTTCATTGCAGGCTAATGATATTTTTTATCCCCTAACCCTACCCCTTAACCTAACCCTCACAAGTTTCACTACATTAGTGAGGACATATAAAAAAAATTGGCACTCACAATTGTAATGAAACCTGTACACACACACACACACACACACACACACACACACACAATACATTTCTATTCTATGGAGCTCTCTGCAAGTGAGAGAAGATCCCTCTCCATCCATCACTTCTGCTCATGTCTTATCCTCAGCTCAGAGAGAAACAGCGAGTGCGTATCACTCAGTTATAATATCGCTCTGCCAAACAGCATCTCCTTGCCAAGCCAGCTTTACCTTTGACAAACTGCTGATGTTTGGAACCTCTTTATTATTTTCCTATTTGCATTTCAATAAGCACAACACCACACAATGTTGGGAGAGTGATAATGTCTGTCAATCGCTACGCTATAACTTAAAGTAAGGAAAGATTCAATACATTTCACCATCTCGCTCCTTCCCCCTCAACCCTCCCTCTGAATTGCAGATAGTTGCTATTGGATCTGCATGTACACATTAAGAACAACCGAGCTTGGATTATGTGCACTGTGTGTCTGCATTTATAATTACAAGCACCTCAATTAGTCAGACAATTCCCCCCTCCCCCTCTGTTTAGTGGTCATGTTTAAAATATGAACCAAATGTGATTGTTTGTTCACAGGTACACTGGTTGATATTCATATGAAATGTTTGTGGTTGCTGTATGAAGGCATAAATGCTTCAGACAGTGAGAGTTTGGGTCAACTGACCATTTTAGGACAACATGGCATGACAGACTCTGACACTAATTCATGCTACTCTATATGCAAACTACATTTTCTGACATAAGACCCAAAACTGCCTGTTGAATGTATACCTGATAGCAGAGGGGGGACCAAATAATTGTTTTACAAGTCACAATTATGTCTCATGTCTTTGCATTCAAGTCTGTTTAAGGATCAGTGTCTTATTATAACGATTTACAGAAAGGAGGCATGTCGCTCATTTAGTTCGGTAATCTCATTTAACAAGGAGAGAAAGAGCTGGATTAATTAAGAGTAAATGTGACTAATGACGTTACAATGACATCAGGACATAATAAAAACCTGTAATTACTTTTAGACTATGTTTTCTTTTTTGTATATTCTTTGATGGTCATGAACAGCAGTTCAAAAAATTATATGCTTTGTTGTCATTTGCAGGGAAAATGCTTATGATGTTTAAACACTGCTAAAGTCTCTTAGTTGACATGCTGATTTAAATAAAGTATAAAGTATAGGTCTCTGTGCTTTATCAATTGTTTAATGACTCAAAACACATGAAAGATGTTGATTTGTTGCCACCTACTGGTGTAAAAGTGTGATTTACAAAAAAATGTTATCTGAACGAATCAGTGAACAAATCTGAACTAATCTTATATAATATATAATACCTTTATTTTACCAGGATTATTCTATTGAAATTAAAATCTCTTTTCGGAGTGATTTTCTCTTTTGTGTCTCTAGAGGTGTGGTCACCTTCCTGTTCACCGCCACCTTCACTTGTATTGTCACCCAGTTCCCTTGGAGGAGGACTCCTCGGTCTCTGCCCACGTGTCATGGGAGAAACACGCCTGGGCTTTGCTTCGCACCACACCAGCTTCAACGGACTCTCTTTGGATTGCTCCTGACTTCCAGAACGCATGCACTCATCATATTAACACACTCATTCCTTAGCCCTCTGAGCAGCTTTAGCTTTTGACTCTGCTCATCACTGCAGCTGGTGTCGGGTGCGCCTGTCCTTGTTTACAAACTTTGTTGTTAATAAACTCATTGACTGTTTCCCTCTGTGTTTGGGTCCCTTTATCTCCCCTCACCCTCTGATAGAATAAACTGGCCACCATGGACCCAGTGGAGGAGACTACTCTTCGCTTCGCCCTTTCACAACAAGGAGCTCTGCTTCAAAGACACCAAGATCAAATCTCTACCTCTCACTGCACTCTGGAAATGATGGCTTCACAGCTTACGGAACTCACTGCGGTGGTCCAGCAGCTCCGCCCTCCTCTTGATCCCAGTCCCGCACAGGACACACCCCCATATCCTTCGGCAGCTTCCCACGCCCCATGTCGCCCAGAGGCGCGCATCCTCCCTCCAGCTCCGTTCTCAGGTGAGGGATCTGTTAGAGCTTTTCTCTCGCGATGCTCACTGTTCTTCTCCTTGCAGCCCTCCACGTTTTCCTCAGACACGATGAAGATTGCATGTGTAATCATGCTCCTCTCTGGAAGGGCTGGAGAATGGGAAACGGCAATGTGGGATAACCAACATCCATGCTGCTCCACCTATGAAGCTTTCTCCTCGGAACTTCGCAGAGTATTTGACCGTGCAGCTCAAGGTCAGGAGGCTGGGAGGATTTTATCCGGACTGTCCCAGGGTAATTGATCAGTAGCCGACAATGCGATAGAGTTTCACACCCTGGCCTCTTCCAGCGACTGGAACGATCACACTATGTGGGACCTGTTCTTGCGGGGACTTTCTGATACTATCCAGGACAAGATTAATCCTTTGGATCTTACCCCTTGATTTGACGATTTGGTGGACCTGGCCATCTGAGTCGATAAATGCCTGACACAGCATCGTGATCATCGTCAACGATGCTCTTCGCCTTCTCGGCCAGCTGATCTTCACCCATGACCCACTCCTTCTACCAGATCACCTAACTCTCATCTCAACTCTGAGCCCATGTAGGTGGGTAGACTTCTGGGGTCACATAAGGAAAGGCAGTGGCAGCTTCTTAAGGAGTTATGTTTTTCTTACGGCCGATCGGGCCACCTCTCTGCAACATGCCAATTAAAAGACAGCGCTTGTCAATAGTAAGTGGGTTACTGGCGAGCATGAAACCCTTGGACAAAGCCCCCGGACATCGCATACTTCTCCCGGCCTGGCTTCAGAATGGAACGGACAGTCATACGATTTTGGCTTTGGTGGATTCCGGTGCCGAAGGGAATTTCATTGACACAGATTTGGCTTCCAAATGGCGGCTCCCCAGGGTCTGATTGGATGAGCCCATCACCGCCCATACACTTAATGGCACGCCCCTGTCAGTCATCACCCATTCCATGAAATCCATCACCTTTGTCTCCGGTAACCACTCTGAACAGTTGTCCTTCTATCTCATCCGGTCCTCATTGACCCCAGTTGTGCTGGGACATCCCTGGTTGGTAATGCACAACCCACACATAGATTGGGCAACCAACACAGTCCTTGCTTGGAGCTCTTTTTGTTCTTCACATTGTCTTAACTCAGCTGTCTCCCCTGTCCAGTCTTGTGTTTCGTTCCAGGATAAGCCAGTGGATTTGTCTGGAGTACTGTTGACGTACCATGACATGAGGGCGGTGTTCAGCCGGTCCCATGGCGTGACTCTCCCTCCTCATCACCCATATGACTGTGCTATAGAATTGCTTCCTGGCACCTCTCCTCCTCGAGGACGGCTATATTCACTCTTAGCTCCCGAGAGGGAGGCCATGAACAGGTATATATAAATGATTCTTTAGCAGTCGGTCTCATCTGCCCTTCCTCTTCACCCGCAGGGGCAGGGTTCTTCTTCGTGGAGAAGAAGGATGGCTTGCTTAGACCCTGCATAGATTATCGGGGGCTGAATGACATCACGGTGAAGAACCGTTATCCTTTGCTGTTGATGTCCTCGGCCTTCGAACTCTTGCAGGGGGCATCCGTCTTTATGAAGTTGGACCTATGCAATGCTTATCACCTGGTCCGTATCAGGAAGGGGGATGAGTGGAAGACGGCATTTAACATCCATAGGTGGCACTTTGAATGTTTGGTCATGCCTTTTGGATTGGTCAACACCCCCCACCATCTTCCAGGGGCTCATAAATGATGTGCTTAGAGACATGGTTGATCATTTTGTTTTTGTTTATCTTGACGATATTCTGATCTTCTCCCGGAATATGCAGGACCATGAGCGGCACTCCATGTAGGTGCTTCAGCAGCTGTTGGAGAATCGGCTGTTTGTCAAGGTGGAGAAGTGCGCTTTTCATGCACAGTTGGTTCCGTTCTCGGGGTTCATCGTTTTGTCCGAGGGAGTGCGTATGGACCCGGCCAAGGTTAAAGCCATCTCTGAGTGGCCAACCCCAGATTCTCGCAAGGTATTGCAGAGGTTTCTGGGGTTCGCCAACTTTTATCAGAGGTTTATAAGAAATTTTAGCCAACTCGCCACGCCCCTGACGGATCTCACTTCCACATGCACTGATTTTGTTGGTCTCCACAGGCTGAAGCCACGTTTTCTAAACTTAAAGAGCGGTTTACCACCGCACCTATTTTAATTACCCCCGACCCTGCTAGTCAGTTCATGGTGGAGGTGGATGCGTCCGAGGCCAGTGTTGGAGTGGTCCTATCACAGCACTCTCCATCGGATGTAAAGATGCGTTCATGTGTGTTATTTTCAAACCTCTTAACACCAGTAGAACGGAATTACGACATCAGTAACCGGAAATTACTGGCTGACTGGTTAAATTACCTCCGTTGCATTAAACCCATTTTGCGTTCTAATTTGCACCCCGTTGAGGGCTCTCTGGCGTATTCGGTCAGGAGACTGATCGACGCTAGGCAAGGGGCAGAGGGTACCTGTATCTGGTTGACTGGGAGGGTTATGGACCTGAGGAGAGCTGTTGGGTCCCAGTGCGGGATATCCTGGACCGCGCCCTCATCGATCGATTCTACCGTCAGCAAGATAACTCTGCTGCGGACGCTAGGAGGCATCCCTGGGTGGGGGGGGGGGGGGGGGTACTGTCGTGGATGAGGCATTTGTGCTCACACTGTTGTTTGTTTTTCTCCCTTGTGTCTCACAGGTGGAGCCGGCACGTGTGATCAGCGTTTCCATGGGAATGCTTTCTGTTCCCAGGAAGGCGCTGATCATGACAATGTTTTACTCGCCTGTTCCACCTGTTTCTCACTGATTGCACTCCCTAATTATCCCTTGTGTTTTCCCTCTTTCTTTGCCAGTTTTTGCTGTCAAGTGTTAACCGTGCTCTCTTGTTTAGTTGGAGATTGCTCATGTTTCTGTTGGTTGCCTCTCTCTAGAGGTGTGGTTACCTTCATGTTCGCCGTCACCTTCGCCTGTATTGTCCTCCAGTTCCCTTGGAGGAGGATTCCTCGGTCTCTGCCCGCAGGGGAGAAACTCGACTGGGCTTTGCTTTGCACCACACCAGCTTCAACAGACTCTCTTTGGATTGCTCCTGACTTCCACAATGCATGCACTCATCATACTAACACACTCATTTCTTAGCCCGCTGAGCGGCTATAGCTTTCGACTCCGCTCATCACTGCAGCCAGTGCCGGGTGCGCCTGTCCTTGTTTACAAACTTTTTTGTTAATAAACTCATTGACAGTTTCCCTCTGCGTTTGGGTCCGTTTGTCTCCCCTCACCCTCTGACATGGCGTGCGTCGGTGTGTGTACCTTCTTTGAAAACAGTTGTTTCTAATTTTAGAACACACCATGTCATCCACCAGATGGGTCCGGTGTGCGACCCACTTAATAGTGTTATTGGGGGCAGAGCCCCCCTAAGATTGAAATCCTAGAATCGCCCCTGACTGAAGGCACCCACAAAGGAGATGTAGACTTCATAAACTGCCCCTGGAATGAGTCACATACAGTGCGCTATGTTAATTGGAAATTACTTGTGCAGAGTGAGGCTGACATGGATAGATATTACAGAAGCAGAGGGAGGTGTGACAAAATTGTCATTATTTTTCTCAAGGTCAGATCAGCTACAGGCGGCCCCCATCCTCCCCTTCTTCCTACTCTCTAGATGAGAAATCAATGTAATTTTGCCCAACTCTGTGCACTCTGTGTCTCCTGCCTTCCCCTGTGCCTTTCATCATGAACCTCACAGTGGAATAAGGCTCTCCTCCAATCAATTCACCTTCTGCCCTCTATTTGAATGACTTTGATATAAATCAAAGAGCTGAGCAGTGCACACCCTTAGAGGCACGAACACTTGTGCATTCATTCTCCAGATGGGTTTATTTCATAACACAGAAACTGCACGAGAGCAGAATAAAAAACTTTGCATGTTCCTTACATACACTTCCAATCCATTAGCTAGTTTCAATTTGCAATTGCGCTGTTGCAGCATTTAGTGCATCTACAGAATGCTGCAAGAAACCTTTTTAAAAATAAAAATAAAAACTACTCTCGTACATTACTTAATAATGGCTTTAGTATTGTGTTATAATTTCTGTATGATTCCACAAAATCTAAACTTATATTATTTGCATTTCTAGTGTGGTGTGCTCACTTGTTTATGGCACTGGAGCTTGTCAGAGGCAGTAAAGGTCATATCATTAGTATCCATGGCAGCAGTCAGAGAGCCTGTAAAGACATGCCTGTGTCCTCATAGAGAATCCATTATGATGAATTGATCATTACTGGGCAATCACAAATTGTTCAGGGAATATAACCTTGTTGTGAGATCAATTAGCCTGCGCTACCAAGGTTGTGAATTGACTAACCCGTTTCTGGCCTCTGAACCTGCAGTTACTGAAATGACATTGTGATCAATTAAAAAAAATTGGAAAAGGCCGCAAACTAAATGGAAGAAAGTGACAAGTATTCATTATGTCCTCATTTTAGTGATGGTGTAATTATGGGATGGTCACGGGAGTTATCGAATCATTACAACTCACTGCACGGACAGATGCATAGATAATGTTGAAAGAAAGAAAGAAAGAAAGAAAGAGAGAAAGAAAGAAAAAGTAAAAACAAGCAAAAATATGTATTATAAGGATGGACGGACAGATAGATCATTTATTCACTACTGTAATATTGAACAGTGGATAATGCTGTTTGTTTAAGCTCATTGGTGTATAAACCAGAACAGCTCTGTACATTAAAACAGTGAGGCAAAGATGGGTAGAAAAAAAGAAGAGAAGTATGTGGAAAAGAAAATAAGATAAGAAGCCAGTAAAAGAGCTGTGGGAAATGAGAGTGAATTCTAAGGTGTTTGTAGAATGATGTGGTGCTCCTCTCAGAGTCAAGTCATTTTTATTTGTACAGCGCTTTATCAACACACATCGTTTCAAAGCAGCTTTACAGAAAATCATGCTTTAACAGACAATGAAACTGTAATATCTATAAAGTCTTAAGAGTCATCATTGTGTAATTTGATTAAATATGATTGTAAATTGTGTATAAAAATAAGTCATTAAATAATGAAATAATAATTGTATTTAGAACCCCAGTTGGCAAGCCGAAGGCGACTGTGGCAAGGAACAAAAAACTCAATAAGATGTTGGTTAATGGAGAAAAATAACCTTGGGAGAAACCAGGCTCACTGTGGGGGCCAGTTCCCCTCTGGTGCAGTGCAAGTCTTGGTTTAAAATGTGTAAACTAAGTAAGTGTTAAGGTCCAGTGTTTAAACAAAGATTGTATGAATTGTAAGCTTAATGACTAATATCTTGGAAGTCCATCCTGGATTAACTGCAGAAGTTCACATAGATGCATTGTCCTTTGTTAGTTGGCTGATGAAAGTTTTTGTTGGCAATTAATTGATAGTCTATGTATTCCATTTCAAGAGTGTAGTCCATCAAAAGACAAAGGTGATGCAGGCAGAGATCAATGAGGTGTATCGCAGTTCAACCGGCAGGTCATTTTGGTGGGGTTCGGTGAGGTCCATCCTAAGTCCAAGTTTCAGGCAGTGGCATATGATGTATCCGATGTCTTACAGTTGGAGTTGGCATCAGTTCATACTCTGAAGTCCATCATAAAAGACAGAAGAGATGTCTGGCTAGCACCAGCTGTAGTTTGTCATCATCACTCAGCGGCACATAGCAGTGGAGTCCGACACCAAGTAAGAAAGGAGCTGGATCTGGCTGGCTCTGGTAACCTCGGGATATGAGACAGGGAAACAAATAGAATAATATTAGTGTAGATGCCATTCAATGTATTGCAGAGTTATAGATTATGAGAAATGTTTCTGAGAAATGTTTATGGTTCCGATAGACCTAACTAAAGCAGCCTAAGAGTTGATGGATAAATTAGATGAATGCCTGGCTAAATAGAGGAGTCTTTAGTCTAGACTTAAACTGAGTGAGTGTGTCTGTGTCCTGAACAGTGTTAGGGAAACTATTTCATAGTTTAGGAGCCAAATAGGAAAAGAATCTACCTCCTTTTGTGGATTTTGATATTCTAGGAACTATTAATATGGAATATTTTTATTTAATCATTCAGTTAATCCATTATTGGTAATTAAATTAATATGCATTCAATATGCAATTATCTAAAAATGACAATGTTTAATCAGTGTACTATTAATAACTGCATTATGAATGTTATTCAATATGTTAGATATTTAATCATTCATTTATTGATTTACTTATCATTTACTCAGTTTAATAATCAAGGTGCAAATTAATGGCAAAATGCAGATTGAGGGAGAATTACAGCCTTTATTTGTCAAACTTTGTATGACCAAAAGGGAGACAATTTAATGTTTTTAATAAGAGCAGAGCTGGTGTTCAAAAAAGGCAGATGATATATGTGCGCTAATTAGTGCTAGAAATGACATGAAAAACATGTATGTGGACAGCCTTTATTTGTTAAACTCTATAGGACTCTAAAGGTGGATATTAAAAGGATGACTTAAAGGAATAGTTCACCTAAAAATGGAAATTTGCTGATAATTTACTCACCCTCAGGCCATCCAAGATGAGTTTCTTTCTTGATCAAAACAGAATTTAAGACTTTTAGGATTTCATTTCAGGCCTCCTCCTCTAAACAATGCAAGTGAATGTACTCCATTTTTTGACCATCCAAAATGCATATTTAGGGTGCATCAAAATAATCCACACGACTCCAGTCGACAAAGAAAGTTCTTCTGAACGCAAACGATTGATTATTTTGAGAAACAAAACAATACTTATATACTTTTTAACAACAAATGTTTACTTCCGTACATCTCTGTGACGTGCGCTCATGAGAGGGATGACATAAGCTCATTGGTAAGGTCACGCGTCACGTGGAGGAGGAGTCAGGAAGCGCTTTTTTGTTAGCTCTTCATGAACTATGACAGTGAAGGATTGAAGTTGCTCATGAGGAAATTTATGAGACACTGTTTTCTGAGGTGCAGTGACAGATTTTGATTCTGATTTCTGATGATTTCTATTTTATCAGTAAAGAAATTCATGAAGACTGAAATTCTGGTTCAGTCGATGCTTTATTCCTAACCAATTTAGCCACAGTACTGAATAAACACCTAGGATTATTGGGGTTATTTTCTATGCGTTTGCTATAATATGGTGTTTTATTAACAAAGTTCGGGAGGAGCAAGTTCATTTAATCCGACCAATCACACAGCCAGAGTAAGAGTATATAAACAGCTGCTTACCTCTATGTAGCATTGAGAGTTTCCGGCATCCCACCACCTCCCCATCTCCTCCTATCTATTCCATAAATCCTAATCCAGTCTGGGGGGACATTCGAGCTCAGGTCAAGTCTTGAGCCTCAAGCCCTCCGCCAGAGACAGCAAGCCACATATGCTTATACTATTCTCACTGTAGGATTACATTAATTTGCAAACTACTGAAATGCTGACCTGGCAGCTATTATTGCCTGTCTGTAGCTACAGACACTATCCTTCCATGCACCGTGAAATACCTCTAATTTTGTATTCTTCCACTTGTGCTCCATTTTCCGAGCTGCTCTCTTGAGAGCATGAGTGTGATCATTGTACCATGGTGTGGGGCTTTTTCCTTTAATTTTCTTTAATCGAAGGGGGCAACACTATCAAGAGTGCTAGTGAAGTCTGCATTTATATTTTCTGTTATTACATCAAGTTCTTCTAGACCTTTTGGCCTACTGAGTATGTGAGACAATTCTGGAAGATTATTAGTGAAGCTATCTTTAGTGGTTGAAACAATAGTTCTACCTGAATGATAGCATAGTGTAGATTGAGTGACATTAGCTCCTCGCAGCAAACGATGATCTGAAAAAAGGAAATGATCTGAGATGTCATCGCTCTGTGGTAGAATTTCTATAGTATCAACACCAACTCCATATGATAGAATTAAATTTTAGTGTATGATTATGGTGATGAGTCGGTCCATAAATGCTAATCCAAATGTGTCATTTTCGTTATCTATGTGAATGTTGAAGTCACCAACAATTAAAGCTCTATCTACAGTAACTACAAGATCTGATATAAAATTTGCTAATTCACCAAGGAAATCTGAGTATGGCCTGGGTGATCTATATACTGTAGCAAGGGCAAAAGATGACAACGATTTTTTTTATTTGTATCTGACGTGTCACATTAAGTATTATTAGTTCAAAAGACTTAAACTTATATCCTGTCCTCTGAGTAACACCAAAAACTTCACTGTAAATTGTAGCAACACCTCCTCCTCGACCCTTCAGATGAGGCTCATGTTTATAACAATAACCTGGGGGAGTAGATTCATTTAAACTAATATATTTACCTATATTAAGCCAGATGTCAGTCAAGCAGAGTGCATCCAAACTATGATCTGTAATAATTTCATTTACAATTAGTGCTTTGGTTGAAAGAGATCTAATGTTTAGTAGCCCTACCTTTTATATAATGGTTAACTTCCTTTTTCTTTTTTTTCTTTTTTTTTTTGACCTTTATCAAATTTTTTCTAAATGATTTTGTGAGGGGTTTGTGTTTGGTAGTTTGGGGAACAGACACAGTCTCTATATGATATCTAGGGGATACAGACTCTATGTGTTGTAGTTTATGTGACCTGTGTGACGTCTCAAGGCAGCTAGCAGACGTTCGGATTAACCAGTTTGTCTGCTTCCTGACCTGAGCCCCAGTTAGTCAAATACTATCATTATTAAGACTATGAGCCACATAACCAGAGAGGAGAGCGGCACCTTCCCAGAAGGGATGGAGTCCGTCTCTTTTTAGCAGGTCAAGTCTACCCCAAAAACTCTTCCAATTGTCTATAAATCCTATGCTATTCTCCGGACACCACTCAGACATCCAGCCATTCAATGACACTAATCTATTATAAACCTCATCACCATGGCGAGCAGGGAGGGGCCAGAGCATATTACAGTGTCTGACATAATTTTTGCAAGTTCACACACCTCTTTAACATTATCTTTAGTGACCTCCATCTGGAGAAGCCAGACATCATTAGTGCCAACATGAATAAAAATTTTAGAAAATCTACATTAAGCATTAGCCAGCACTTGTAAATTTTACCTGATGTCAGACGCTTGATTCTCGAAAATGCATTTAACAATGGTGGTTGGAGTCTCTATTTCCACGTTCCTTACAATAGAATCACCTATGACCAAGGCTCTTTCTGAATGGTTCTCAGTGGGTGCATCACTGAGTGGGGAGAATCTATTGGAAACCCTAACAGGAACGGGAGAGTGGTGTCACTTTGCTGAGTGAGTATGCTGCTGAGACTCCAAACACCCTGCTGCGGGGGCTCTACAGCTGGAACCAAAGTGTGAGTGTTGCTCGCTGTACTACCCACATCCGAAACAGTATATACCGGCTTCTCTTTTTCACTGACCTCCACTAGCGTTCGGATGCGTGCCTCTAACTCATTAACCTTCTCCATCAGCCTGACTAATTCCTTACATTTATCAAATGTAAATCCCTCACTGCTGATGGAAGAAGCTATAGTAAACATGTGGCATGCAATAACATGAGCAGATGCCATGACATACCACAATTGTTTGTTGTTGTTTTGGTTGTTCTTGAGCGGCGAGGGTTTGAGATTGATGTGGTTTGATGGGGATCCTGATCAGCAGAGGTTTGAGACTGATGCAATAATACGTGTAAAACACAGTGGAGAAAACATATCCACACAGTCGAGAAACAAGATGTAGACAAGCAGAGAAAAAAAAGAAAGAAAAAAGAGAGAAAACTGGTGTGCACTGTAAAATACATGCATTTGAAACAGTAGAAAAGTGGGGAAAAAACTTTAGCACATGGTAAAATGGCAAAGGATAAAACAATGAACGTATAAGAATAATAAGCAATGCTAAGCACGCTAGCAAGCTACAGACACAGACTCATGCAGCGTGCCGCAGACACTGTATTCTTTGCCCAACCAGAGGGCAAAGAATACAGCCAGAGCAGGTCAGAGGAGATACTCAATCTCAATCTGTGTAGGGTCTGCTTAAGGAGCTGCAATGATAAAATAAAAGACTTTTAAGAAGTAATCTTATAGATAATGGGCTCCTGTTGGAACTTGGCTTGCAGGAATCAATGTTGGGTAAGGCCTGGCTAAATGAAAATGAAATACGCCAATTTATGTAAATAAACCCAAAAGTATCATAAAAGTAGCCCATGCAAATTTCAGAATAAATTTCGGGTTGTTTCTCAAGGAAACCTGTCATTCCTTTAGAATAACTGAAATATGATGCACAGGTTGCATGAACTACTTTTATGACACTTCTAGGTCCATTTTAGAGTGAGTCCCCATCCACTGCCATTGTATTGAAAACACGGACTGGGATATTCATTAAAACATCTCCTTTTGTGTTCCGTATGGGTGGGTTAATACAAGCAAAAAATCTATATCATAATTTTCTTAAAATTTCTGGTCGATAACAATAGATATCAAAACATAAAAAAATGTATGGAAAAGCTGTTCAAAAACATCTGAAAAAATAATGAATGTCCAAAAGGAAAAATATATGTCCAAAGTTTCTGACCTCAACATTGTGCATTACCGCGATAGGAACGATACTCAAATTCATATCGGTTGACACATTTCTACCAGTATTTTATTTTAACTGGTATATCGGCCACCCCTAGTGTTCTGCATAAGAAAGAAAGTCATACCGGTTTGTAACACATGTGGGTGAGTAAATTATGACAGAATTTCTTCTTTTTTCTTTTTTTTTTTCTTTTTTTTTTTTTCTTTTTTTTTGGTGAAATTCTCCGCTGGATTGCTGGGTGATTCTCACAAAACCAAAATTTCCTGGGCTTATTTCACCCCAAATCAATACAAAAAGATGTTAAAATTATATTTTGCATAAAGAAAATAAGGCCTACATTTAGAACCATTTAACCATTATATTTTGGATTGTGACATTACTTTCAGGACAGTTAAATGCATTTTACCAAAGCCCTTCTGATATGGAGCCTACAAGGTTAGCGTAGATTAGCATAACACGGCCATTCCATAGGCATTCTATTGTGGTACACTGGCGAGGAGACAAGAGGCTGTTCTTTTTGAATGGATGTCTATGGAGGATGTGCTTCTCAAAGCTGAATAAACCACTTTTGTGAGGAAACAGCTCATCATTTAATGAATTAACCACCTGTCTGCTAATCTTCAACATGTTTTACACTAAACAATCCTTTTGGAGTGATCTATGTGTGGACTTTACTTTGATAAAAGAGAAGTCATGGACAATTTTACATCCAGAAGGTGTCAGTTTACAGCTCTCTCCATTCAGCTGTAAAGCATCAGCAAACTGACGTAAAATGCTAGTTGACCGTTTCAGCCGTTACACTCTCTGACAGAACCGCAAAGGTTGTTATCTCAGTACTATAAGATCTCTGATTTTATACCCCCATTTCTGATTATCGATTTGTAATGCATCCAGACTTTTTCACTTTTACTGTCCCCATTGTTTTCAATGATGATTCTCATTACTTTTTAAATTACGTTGCAGTTCATAAGAATATCATAATATCATGTGTGTTTGTTTGTTTGTTTTATTTTGCATTGGGGTAATAATAATTGTATGGTAAAAATGTGTGTAACTTTCATGAAAAAAAATGTCACAATGTAAAAAAAATCTTATTGACCCTAGAAATTGGTTTGATTTTCTGCATGCAAATTATAAATTCTTATCTATTTCTTTAGATTTTGGAATGACTGTACTGTACAGTTTTCCTATGTGTAAATATGTGAACCACACATTAGGATTACAAAAGAATTGTACAATGTTACCAATGCCACATTCCATTTGCGATTCCCTCTTCATGCTTTCCCGGTGAATACAAGCATTTCCATTGTCTTTATTGTTAATTCCCACCCTAACCCTTCTTCGTAATGGCATTCTGTGTTTAAGAGGATGCATTCTCACTTCACACACCTGCAGAGAAAACCTCTTGCCTTCCACCTGTCTGTTAATAAATGAAATTGTAGCACAATTTTTACCAATCCATTCATCGGGTTTTCAAAAATGCCTAATAGTGAACAGAATCACAGTTACAATAGTATATACATTACTATTAGTATATAAAACAGACCCAAAAAACAGAACCTGATAGATGAGAATGTACAGTGACAAAAAGGGAATTGATTGAATTTGAGAGACGATGGTTTCACTTGCTCTTTAAAATGTCTTTGAATTTTCTATTCCCAGAGTCTCTTCTACTAAACAATGCATTGAAGAGATCCAGGGAATCATGTTCTCTATAGAGGCTATAGAGGGAGAGGAGCCAGATGGGAGTCTATGGGAAGAGAATTGAGTGTTCATTGTAGTGGAGAGAGGCAACAGGACAAAAGTGCAAGGAAACCACATGGGTCAAGAGCATTGGATACACTACACCACCAGCTTGTGCTAACAGACTCTTGCTTTCATTTACTTTAGCATAGAATGGGAAAGCAATGGCAAGAGAGGGATATTGTGCCAGCATTTTCACTGTTATGGAAATAATAGTTAAGTAAACCTACATGAGAGCTTAGGCTGTTTTGTCCTTTCAGTTCTTTGTCTGCTGTTAAAAGAAGGCCAGTGTGAGAAAACGAAGCTGTTCTAAAAACACACAAAAAAAGAAGAGGGAATAAGACGTGTGAGAGGAAATAGGGAAAAAATGAGTAAAAGCAAAGGAGAGAAAACAATATATTACACACCCACTGTGTTTCATATCAATTATGTATCTCTCCTTAGTTTTCATTCATGGTGTTGTTCTTTGATCGTGAGAGTGAAAGAGTGGTGGAAGCCCCTACGGCAGACACAGATCTGGTCTACAGATGGCCCTCTCTCCCTGCAGTCTTCACATCTCTGCTGGAGCTTGCTGGCCTCTACAGAGAGAGCTCACTGAGCTGCAAGGACCCCTAGCGGGGATCCAGATCTCTGCCTGCCTGCTGTGCACAGATCTCTCGTGGGCACTACAGCTGTGAGGCAGGTCTCGGCCCCCTCTAGTGTGTATTCACACACATGGGCTGGCCGTCATTCCTTATAGGCACACACAGATGCAATCTCCCCCTCGCTTTCTGCTCATCCTCCACCTCAAACTGCTCTGCCTTTCCTCTATTGTCTCATACAGGCTGCTCACCTCACTTCTCTGCCATTAAAAAATCCTGCACGGTAGAGCAAACCCTCGGCATCAGCTACTCACCATTAAAGCAATTGGTTCATTGCACATGGCAAGCCTCACTGAGTCATGTGTAAGCCACTGAGTGCCACAAGGATGGATGCCCAATTTTGATTTCAGGCTACTGTCAGAGTTCATTTTTAATAAAAGTGGTAATGACAGAAGGATGCAATCTTGTGTTTTAGTTAATATCATTAATTTTGTGTGCTGCATGTGTGTAAAATGGGACAGTTCATTGTAATGTATTTACCCTCAGGTACACTGTAAAAAGTGAAAACTTATGTTTTTCTTAAGTGTTAACTTAAGGAGCTATATCTGACCTAACCCTTACAAATTATTTCTGTGGGTCACCTAATTGTCTTCAGGTTGATTCAGACATATAAAAATAATGTTTTTGACTCAAATTATTATTATTATTATTATTTTTATATCAAACCAGTCAATGTATATGTTACCTCATGAAGCACATTTTTGTTAACATTCTTTTCAGTGTAGGTTTGCTAAGTGAATATCAGGGGTTAAGAGTTGCTTTTCTAATAACACTACTTAAGCACACACAGTCACCTCCTACATATATTCTACATTATCCTGCACTTACTGTGCCTCTGTCCCCACCCACACAAGCTCACAGTCATGAAGAAATATAATGACACATTCAACTAAAGGAGCCTGTGCTGTTTTATTCATGAATGTCATCCATAGACATTCAGCCTGCTCTCATATGTAAATGCAACCGCAAAAATATATTCAGCTTATTCCTTCTTCATCTTGTACTGAAATGATGCAGAGTTCAAATACATTGAGACCCCATCAATTGAGACTGCTGTAAGAGCTCTAGACTGAAGTTGTAAATTCGAAGAAAAAAAAAGGGGGGAAAAATTATCCTTCCACTATTATTATATTATATACAGCACTGTACATAATGTAATATTAGATACGACGTTTATAACATTTAACATTTTAAATACAGAGCTCAGCATCTGTAACCTCCTTTTCCTTTCTCAAAACTGTAGCATAGGTTGATCAGACCTGGTTAAATACACACTATTTCCATGTAGTGCACACTGAGCAGACTATATTTTTAGGTCTTATATTCTCATGCCAGATGTGTTCATTCTTATGATCTGCTAATTATATACCAAGGCCAACTGTCTGTTGAAATGTTTCTCAATGAGCAACATTCATATTGAAGGGGTGCCACGTGAGTGTCGATATGATACTCTAGAGATCTAAATAGTGTGAGCCAGAGAGACAAATCTGCAGAATAAGCTTTAATCTGGTAATTACACAAAGTGAGCATGAGGCATTTAGAAGCTTAAATGGAAAGCAAATTGCCCATTATCTGGTGATTGTCCTTTTCTATCTTCCTGCTTAAGACTGGCATACAGATTTTACAATAGCACCATCATATATTGGGGTTCACATCCATAAATTTCCCCATTATTTCTTGTAAACATGGGACTCCACACCTGTAGAATCAAGCAAATCACCGGAATAGTGCTTGGAATACATGTTCATTTTATGGCCACACATTATGCGCTTATTAAGAGGAGAAACATTAATCATGGCTTTTTAATTATAGCCTGGCCATGATTGTTAGCTGCAATATTTAAATGTATAATGATCTCATGGATTGAAACTGATGGGTACTTTTTTTTCCACAGCTTTCGTCTTGACCTTTAAATCCCCTGCAGCCCTTTCTTTAAAACCTATTACATTTTAACGCAATGCTGTCTCCACTGATGTGCTCGATCATTTTCAAGGGATACACAAGGTTTTGCCAGTACATCTGTCTGTTGTTTATCTTAGAGCTCCCTGTACAGAGTGTTGGGGTGAAAGTGATTTTTGTTTGATTGTTGGCTCTCATCTAAGAAAGTATTTATCATTTTTCACAGGTGCACAGGATGCCTTTGGCACTCTGGACAGCCATCTGAAGACCTCTTTACGCTGCCACCAAGCGGTGAGTCTTTAGAATTGAAACACTGGGTTAAAGGAATATTCCAGGTTCAATACAAGTTAAACTCAATCGACAGCATTTGTGGCATAATACTGATTACCACAAAAATTAATTTAGACTCGTCCATACTTTTCTTTAGAAAAAAGCAAAAATCTGGGTTACTTACAATGGAAGTGAAAACATTAAAATACTCACTATTTCAAAAGTATAGCTACTAGACGTAAACAATATGCTTGTTAACACTTAAATAAATCTTTGTTGGCCCTATATTCTTTGATCTGTAAAATGTAAAATGTGACTGGACAGTGTGCCCTGTGCAGACCTTAAAGGCTATATAAGATAGCCTGTTATGTCTAACATGGTTTTAATCTCAAACAGCAAAAGCTGGTAGTTCATTTCAGATGCGGGCTCTGCAATTGGAAATTATAAATTAGTTTCACAAGAATAATTGTTTTACTTTACATTGTAACTGTCATCCTTCTAAATGGTTTAATATTTAAACTTATAAAAAGTTTCAAAGTCAAATCCCCACACCACCACCACCACCACCACCATCACCCCCTTATTCACAGCAGTCTAGATCCAGGCTACACCAGTGAGATTCAAAAGCTTCTGCCAATTGCCAGTAAGATTGGATAGCTGCTGCCACCTTTCTGTAGGATGTCATAATGTCTGACACCAGTCAGCAAAAGATGCATTCCTATGCTTCATGTTTTGAAGACCCCCAAAGTACAGATCAGTCAAATCAGCTAAATTAAAAGTATTTACAAACTATTATTGTTATTATTATTATTATTGCTCTTGGGCAATTTTTTACCTGAGCCATAAATGCTATGTGACTAATCATTCTGGATCGGCAGAAAAATTATGTCATGACAAGGCTGATTCCCTGATGGCAGAAAAAGAATGTGCTCAGTCCCAAGTCCTTCATAGCGACTATATGTGTGACTCTTTCTCTGTTGTGCGTATGTGTGCATAAGGATCATGGAATGGTGGCAATATCACTTTTTGTGGCAAGAAGACACAGAGGGTCTCAAAGCTGAAACATAACATCTTAAAAGGTTTTTGTCTTGAGGGCATACAGCAAAGAAGTCATTTTTAGCGGCTCAAAGGGATTGTGGTACTATTTTTTTTTTTTTTCACCTTAAGCATCGAGTTGGTGGTGGACAACAATCTGCTACATCTAGCCCGGATAGCCCAGTATCTTTTTCCAGATGGCAAAGGAGCAAAGAGTCCATGGGATGGGTGGGTGAGGTCAATGATCATTGCAAATTATTCTTTTGTGGTGAAGGGAGGGAAGCCATTTTAACTATCAGCTCGAGGACTATCGGTCAGAAACTTAGTAGTTCATATAACAAATCCCTGGCCCAGACAAAAATTTTCATGGATGATCTGCATAGCAAGGTCAGCTTAAAATCACAATTCTAAAAAAATAAAATAAAAAAATAAAAAAACATAATATAACATATAACCAGGCCCATATGGAATCTGCATGTGCAGAATTCCGTAGAAAACTCTGCTGATTACCACAGATTTGGGACACCCAACACTCACATATTTCCACACATCCCCCATGCTTGCGTGTTTGTTTATTAAATAGGTACGCTAATTATGCTTTCACCAGCCGTTAAGATTGTTCTACTCTCAATTTATGTCAACACATTTTATCACGTATAAAATCCTTTTGCAGAATTCCGCAGATTTCCAACATTATCAGCACAGAAATGCCTGCACATTCTGTATGGGCCTGCATTTAACAAAGCTCAGAATGACAGCTGTTACATAAATTCAGGGGCATCTTAGTACACAGCTTGACATAGCTCATGTCTTGTATGTTAAAAGTGTCCTGTCTCATTGTCATTGCTTGTTGTTTCTTGCCCCCTCACCTTGAATGTGTGCACCTGTACCTTGTTTCCTCATTAGTTTAAATGTGTTTTTACAAAACAGTTTGTTCTGGTCATCTAATACCAGACAGTTGCAGCAGGACAGCAGATGCACCACAGTGCTCCTGTTTCTCAGAGTCATACAATCATTAGATAAAAGAACAAGAAAAATACTTTTCAGAAATCCTCTGTCCATGGATTAAATGCAATACATTAATGAAAGAGCAAAAACTGTCAAAAAAGAACACGGAAAATGTTCGGACCGTTCATGTTATACGGTTGGCTCTATGCTGACACTTCTGTGTTCTTCTTTGTTCTATGATGTCCTCTCCAGAGGGAGGAAGTATGTATTAGTGTGTGCATGGGGAAGAAAGTTTAGGGATTTTAGTGACTGATTGCTTTTACAGAGATCTGTATGCAAATATACACATCTATTTGCGGGGGTGTATAGGTTTGTGTTAATTTCCATATGGAGGAGATGATGGGGTACCTTCATGCTGTCTCCTAATTGACTTGTGTACTTTACAAATCACCTTTCACCCATATTACACAGACCATTATAATCTTTAAAAGCAGAAAATAGTGTGCTACTGTATAAAGTCTACAGGCACACCATTTTTGAATTTAAGAGACATGACCAAGGTCAGATTAAAATCACAGTTCTAAAAATTACACATAACACTATGCACATAACAGAAAACAAATATCTCAGAACATCTGCTTTTACACAAATTCAATACAAGGCCAAAGTCTCGGAACATAGCTTGTAGTCTGTCTCATTGTCATTGTTAAATGATTCCTGTTCCTCCCCTCTTTGAATGAGATTTTTTTACCTTTTATTTGGCAGTGGCAGAATAAAAAACAAACAAACAAAAACATCCAAGAAGCAGGCATTAGGCCTAAGGATGCCACCCATCCAAGAATTTCCAGGATTGTCACGGTTTTTGGCCATCTGTCCTGGAAAAATAAAATAAAATGCTTTAATGTTCTGAAAAACATGTCCTTTTACTGTAAGATTTCTTAGGTCCATAATGCCCAACAGTAAAAAAAAATAAAAAATAATAATAATTAAGGTTTACATATTTCAATTTCATAACAAATTTCTATCAAATTGAATTTTGTGATCTTTATCAAAATTAAATTACTACACTTAAAATATCTAAGAATTTTTTACTTAATTTTGTTGAAGATAACTCAATTTGATGGAAATTTGTTATGAAATTGAAACGTGTAAATCTTGAAATGCATTCTGTAAATCTTAAAAAAAATGTGAGTGAATGTTTACATTTATTTGATTTCCTTTGGTTTTTAGACTTCATACATTATTTTTATACTTTATTCATGCATAATTGAATTGAGTAATCTTGAACTAAATAATATATATATATATATATATATATAACAACGAGCCTCATGGTATAAACCCAAAGTTTCCTGTTTCAAGTTGAGTATTTCAAAAAGCCACATTTGCACATTTGAATTAACTTTTAAAGATGCTGTTTTAAATTTTGAAGTGATTATTTTAATTAAATGAAATGCAGTAAACATTGCCTGTCTAATATAATTGAAATAGGTCCCATGAAATATCACACCTGTCTCTTTAACAGCCCTAGGCTCGTTAAACAGCGGCAAAAAAGATGTCAGCAGGTTGAGGATAATTTGTTTAGTCAATCAGAAGACTATCTGCCTGTCAATCAGTGTCCGCGTTCACAGGGCAGCCCATATATATGCTCATATCCACCTTTTTCCTGACTTCTCCATGTGTGGTACCATTGCAGCGAGAGACTTCCTCTCGGATGCTCCACACTTCCGCTTAGTTGTTGTTATCAGCTAGACTAACATTACTGGTGAAGGCGAGCAGCTAAGGGTCTGGATATTTATGCGCTGTTATAGGGTGTTATAACAACTACAGGTGGCTTAAAAACTACTGGAAAATGAATGTCACAACGATAAGCCCCCCAAAAGCTGCCAGAACCAGATGTAATAATCAGAGGTTGCATTAAACTAATTCTCAGTCACTTGCCCTTTTTTAAAAAAAACATGAACAGATAATTCCAAATACTGTCCATCATTTTGGAAGATAACAAAGATGAAAAACATTAAAACCAAGCCTTTTTTATTAATCATCTTTACAAGGTTCATATCTCATGTCGCATTGTGAGTGTATGTGAATGAGGGAGAGACCAAGTTGTTCCTGGCAGAGTGTGTAAGAAGGCGGCACTTGTTAATGCAGAAATAATGCAAAGTTACGTGCCTCAAACCTGAAGATTTTTAAATGGAACCTATTATGACCATACGTCCTCTTTTCACAGATGTTTCCTCTTTTTTCTAACCTTAAAAAGCGACCAGTTGGGATTTCTAGATTCCCTTAATGTCCGCGATTTGGCTGTTTTCATATTAAACTGCTCAACAAAAATGTAATTAAATCTAGTGCATCATATACGTGAATTCTCTCTCTCTCTCTCTCTCTCTCTGTGTGTGTGCTGTATGTCTGTCTCTCTCTCTCTCTCTCTCTCTTTCACACACACACACACACACACACACACATTCAGGGCATGTGCAGAGAGCGCTAGAACCCAATAACTTTACCATGTAAATGTGTGTGATTGTGTACTTATCTATTCAGGGATTGCTGTCGAAGCCAAATGTCCTCACCTGGCCTTGAGTGAGAAGGGGATTTACATTAAGTAAATACAGACTGTTCACTCATTTTTGACTGTTATTGGTGATATTTCAGTGCTTGGTATGCAACTCCTTGGTATGCAACTCTTCTGTCTCTATGTTCTCTCCTCTGACTGACACTGAGGTCTCTAAACTCCTCCTCTCCAACCACCCCACCACCTGTTCCCTTGACCCCATTCCTTCTCACCTTCTCCAGGCCATTTCTCTGTCCATCTTACCTGCACTCACTCACATAATTAACACATCTCTATTTACAGGCACTTTTCCCACTACATTTAAGCAGGCTTGAGTAACCCCGCTGCTGAAGAAACCTGTGCTTAACCCCACACAAATAGAACACTACAGACCAGTCTCTCTCATCCAATTCATGGCAAAAACACTTGAAAGGGCAGTTTTCAATCAAATCTCTGCCTATCTCTCACAGAACAAGCTGCTGGATGACAATCAGTCAGGCTTCAAAAGTGGACACTCGGCCGAGACTGCACTGCTGTCTGTCACTGAGTCGTTGAAAACGGCAAAAGCTGAATCCAGGCACATGGTTCCTCTTACCACTGCTACGCTGATGACACGCAACTCTACTTGTCTTTCCAGCCCAACGACACCACAGTGACTGCTCGAATCTCTGCCTGCCTGGCAGACATCTAGGCCTGGATGATGGAACACCACCTGCAACTTAACCCAGCCAAGACCGAATTCCATGTCTTTCCAGCCAACCCTGCTGTTGAACACAACATCACTGTGCAGCTGGGTGCAACTACAGTAACGCCTTCCAAAATGGACAGAAATCTAGGGGTAACCATCGATAACAAACAAAATTTCACAGACCACATCTCAAAGACCGCAAGATCATGTAGATTTACAATCTCAATATCAGGAAGATAAGACCCTTCCTCTCTGAACATGCCACACAACTGCTTGTCCAGTCACTTGTCATAACTAGACTGGACTACTGTAACACTCTCATTGCAGGCCTCCCTGCATGTGCAATTAGACCCCTGCAAATGATCCAGAATGCAGCAGCACGTCTGGTCTTTAATCAACCAAATAGAGCGCATGTTACACCACTCCTTGTCTCTCTCCATTGGCTGCCGATTGATGCACATATCAAATTTAAGGCTCTGATGCTGGCATACAGAACAGTTACTGGGTCTACTCCAGCATACCTAAAATCATTTCTGCAGAGATACGCGCCCACTAGAAGCCTGCGGTCGGCTAAGGAACGTCGCCTTGTTGTACCAACACAAAGAGGCACCAAAACACTTTCCCAGTCTTTCAGCTTCATCATACCACTTTGGTGGAATGACCTTCCCAACTCCATCCATGAAGCTGACTCACTTTCTGTCTTCAAAAAAACGGCTAAAAACACATCTTTTCCATGAGCACTTAACCAGTCACAAAAAAATAAAAAATAATAAATAAATTCTTGTTGCACTTTAATCTGTTTTGAATACTATTCTGATGCAAGTGAAACTTTGTAATATGGCACTTTTCGTACCACTGTCTCCTTAAGATGATTCACTTATGTTTTCCTCTTTTGTAAGTCGCTTTGGATAAAAGCATCTGCCAAATTAATAAATGGAAATGGAAATGGAATAAGTTGCAAATCGGAAGTCTGTAATTTATTTTTCAAACATTCATTTCATGTTTCCATTGGAATGCTTTAAATGGTCACTGTAGAAAACATTTACATTTAGGTTCATGACATTTTTGGAGAATACAGCAATGGCAGGTGTTTTTAGATGTGGTTTCCTAAACACTGCCTCCATTCTTATAGTATCAAACATAAGGACAACCATATTAGGATAGAGAAACTAGGACACTATTTGTGAGGAGAAACATAAAAATTCAATTGACCTCTCCAGAGTGGACATGTCTGAGAGAAAAATCTCATGTTTCTTAACCGTGTTGAAATAACGAGAGAATATCTGTACATACATTTTGTGAATTGCTCCCCAGAATGTCATAGTTAGGTTCACAGCTGTTGCTGTAGCTGTCATCAGATTCTGTTATACTGTAATATATGCATTAAGCTGCAGGATATGACAAATTCTTGGAACACAAATAAAAGGTAGTTCATTGGTTCTTAAAGGTACCCTTTGACTATTCAAAGCAATTTTCTGAAAATTAAGATGCTTTTTGTACAACGTACAGTACTGTGCAAAAGTTTTAGGCACTTGGGAAAAATGTTGCATAGTGAGGATATCTTCAAAAATAATAGCATAAATAGTTTTAATTTATAAATTAACATCATCAGGAGTGGGTTTACGATTTCTGAGGCCCCAAAGCAACCGACCAATCTGGGGCCCCATTTTGAAAATGTTTGCTTAAAAGATTACATAAAATTTATTTTAAATCATAATTTATAATTCATCCTATCAATCACTGTAGCCAAGTATATTCAAAATGTTTAATGAAATAAAAATCTAGTTAAAGATAATTCATGCATGTTTTCCAGTTTTTCCACAATATAGTAATAAATTTATACAAAACTATTTATTTGAACAGGGTGTGCAAAACCTACTACTTCACCCAGTAACATTTTGGAATTCAGTTGTTATTTATTAATTTTATAACCCAACAGTTATTTATTGTTGTCCAGTTTGCCATTATAATATGACACAGTATTTTTATTACTTTGAGGATTTGTTGTATACAATAGTAATATATTCCTGCCTTATTTACTTTACTTTCACCTGGAGCTTCTATTTTGATGCTGTGGCTGTATTTTATGCAAGCATTGTAGGCAACATTTGTAACTAACAATAAACATACAAAGCACGGCGGCCCCTCAGCACACTAGAGCAGAAGGAAAAAAAAACATTGCCGTTTATCAAGCGCTGAAATTTGCTTGTTGCAGAACAATCTGAAATAATTGTAACAGTCCCCTCTTTGCAACCTGATCTTGCTCAGAATGTTAAATCTTTGTGACACCTGTGCTAAAAAAAAAAGCGATCTAGACACAGTTCAACGACTGATACAGAACGCAGGTGTCTCAGTATGCATTTTTGAAACCTGAAGCTCTTATTAACTTGACACAGTGTCTAAAAATGTGCCAGTCCTCCGTGAAACACTGAAGAAACAGCGAGACGCAGTGCAGCAGGTATGGACGTTCGTCCAGCATGTGTTTACACAGGAAAACAATGGTAAAACAGATCAGACACAGACAAAAACACGTTCGGTGTGAACAGCCCCTAACTCATCCGTTTGCGTGTATCTGTGAGTGAGAGTGCATGTGCGAAACAATTTCGGACGGCCTATATATTTTTTCATAAATTACAAACCCGAACCCTACTTAAAAAAACTCAGCTGTCCCGACCCCAGCAGCTTCTAACGCGAACCGCTCCAAGAGCGCTGATAACAGCGTATTCGTGCGTGTACCCAGAACAACATGTCACCCCTTAAGCATTTTTTGCATTTACGCAATTGCGTGGTGGTTAAAACCGCTACTGAACATCATACAATGTCCAGTAAACATAAAAAAACCTAAATCAATATTTGGTGTGACCACCTTTGCCTTCAAAACAGCACCAATTCTCCTAGATACACCTGGATACAGGTTGTTGACAGATAGGATGTTCCAAGCTTCTTGGAGAATTTGCCACAGTTCTTCTATCTATTTCGGCTGTCTCAATTGCCTCTGTCTCTTTATGTAACCTCAGACTGTCTCAATATTCAGTGGGGGGCTCTGTGGGGACCATGCCATCTGTTGCAGGGCTCCCTGTTCTTCTATTCTGTTCTATTTGCAAAAGAGAGAGTCTAAAATTTATATTTCCTATTTACACACTAAAGCTGAAAATATAAATAACCATCTTAAGACAAATGTTTTTGTGAAGCATCTTATGTGCCTAAGACTATTGCAAAGTACTGTACATTTTCTTGTTTCCCCTTTTTTGACCTTTGAGTGAGAGAGAGGCTGAACCAGAATGATCAAATGAATGGTTGAGAGAAAGATGGAAGACTTTGTCTTCCTAGTATGTTGTAAGCACATCCCATTCATCTTGCAGGTCTGCCACATGTTTTCAATCTCATGGTACATTCTGCATGTCTTTTGTTTTATAGCTGCAGGGCAGCCTCAGCCAACACCATACTGAAACTGCTCATTGCTTTGCCTGATGTGATATGCATGTGTGTAAATGTTGAACATGTCTTTTAAAACATGTTCATAAGGCTATGTGTCTGTTTGTTTGCAGGAGTCTAATCTTTAAATGAAAGCATTCAGAGCTGAATGACATCACGGAATTTTAATTCACACAACATTGCGTACACATGCCGCTAGATCAATTACTTTTCCTTTACTTAAGGCTATTTTATGTTAAGAAACCCTGAATCATCTTTTGGAACCGTGACAAAGAACACAGAGGTCTGGACAGACCGGACACTGAAGAGTCTACTTTTAGCCTTCCTTGCCATTATGCAAGTTTTCAACCAGACAACAGCATTACTTCATGTCAATGCCTTCTAATGCTTTCCATTCGGACATATGCGTTAAGACGAGACAAGACAAGACTAAATAAGATGACCCCCGTAGCCTGGTTACAGGGTACTTTCAACTTAACACTAAACAATACGTTTGTATTTATTAACTCGGTAGTTAACGAACTAACAATGTAAAATACTTTTACAGCATTTATCTAGTAATGTTAACACGGAGGACCTTATTGTAAAACTTGTTTAGTGTTACAATCAATGCGTCTGCTAACAAAATCAAGGCAAACGGGGGAATATTTTTACCATTTCAAACAATCCCAAACAAACCAGAACACCAATCCAATGTCTAATTTCAGTGGAGTTGTTTAGGAAAGTTGGAGGAGTGTAACAGTGGTTTTATGCTTAGAACTAATAATGAGCAAGATGTAATTTAAAACAATTCTCTGGAATACAAAAAGCATACAATAAGTTTCCCACAAATCTGTTTAATATTTTCTTTATCCACAGGCTCAACCAATTCCATGCGAAACTTTTAGCCATTTCAGGGAATATGCGCATTATTCTGAATGACAAGAGAAAAGGGGTTAACATCCTTTCTGGGGGTCCAGGCCCCTTAATGACCCTACCAGAAGCTGCTGCATACTTTCACTGGTGTAGTCATTAAATCAAGCTTCCTCAAGAAACCCCAGCACACTATTCCAAACCACTGCATTCTCCTGTGGGATTCATTTTGAATCTAGAACCCACTCAGTTTAGGTACTATTTTATATGCTAGTCAAGTTTAGTTTTGCCTTGATGGCAACAATAAAAACTCCTGGAACCGAAACTTTACACAACACTAATGAAAACTGCTGAACCAGAAACATTGCACAACTACAAGAAGAGCCACAGAAGCTTTGATAAAGTCCAAATCTTTTAAGTATTTGAAGAGAGTGAGCTTAAAGTGCTCAAATCATTAAGAAAACTTCAACTCAATTTAATCTCTACATAATAACAAGATATTGGTTTGAACAGGTATGATATTCATTGCTTGTGTTCCTCCAGCATCAGTTGAGGGGCACAATGTCAGTTTTCCAAACACTAGAAAACACACGTGTATCTCACTGAGGTCCTGACGTGCCATTACTTGCCTTGAATCCTTGCTGTTGCTAGACAACTGACAAACCTTGTGTGTTTGCTTGTATTTGTTTATCTTTCCACTTCCTCTCTGTGTGCCCACCTACTGGACCTGTCCTGCTCAATTAATGAGAAATAAGTTCCTTTGAAGAGCAGCAGTTTACGTTAAAATGACCTCCTCATAAATACTCTTTTAAGAGTACAACTTTACAGAAGATTAGAGCACCGAACAGTTATTAAACTGGTGCTGATGTGGAATCGGAATCTTGAGAAGAGTTGTATGTGTTATATCACTAACAAAACAGTAGTAGACGAATGTATGGCACTGCCATGGATTTTCTGGACATGACACCACTACTTTACCATGGTACTGATACAGTGCTTTTTGTAAGGCATGAGAGGAGTATGTGGCTGTTTGTGTAAGAATGTGTTGGTATTATGGGAACAAGGTGACCATAAGCATATCTTGGTGCCCTATAGGGGGAAACAAGTAACCCTAACCCTAAGATGTGCTTTTAGAGAATTGTTAGGGGTAGGTCTAGGTTAGGAGTATTTTAATGTACAGTAATTACTGCTTAAATGTTTCTGGACATGCTGTGTCTTTTACTTCACATCCATTTAAATCTGGCACTTGCGCAGTGTGTCGCGAGAGGTGCACATGCGCACTACTGTAGTTCCAGCTTTGACCACTGGGGTGCAGGTCGGAATTTCCAGAAGTATAGACCTATTGCAGCAGACAAAACATTCAACCTCCTTTCACTGATTTTCCATTAGATTAGTCTGAAAAATGACAACATCAGTGTCTGAAAAATAATTCTATCATGAATATTTACTGATGTACTGTCAGGGCTGGGGAGTAACGGAATACATGTAATGGGATTACGTATTTAAAATACAAAATATAAGTAACTGTATTCCACTACTGTTACAATTTAAATCATTGGTAATTAGAATACATTCATAAAGTATTTTGATTACTGAAGAGATTACTTTGCATTTTATTGTCATTTGTTTCATTGAATATTTAGTCCTTTCAGATGGAAACATTTATACATATAAATGATGCGATCCAAAGTGCATTTGAACAGCGGTGAAACACTTTCTTATGATGCGTTACATTCACACGAGCAGAAAGAGATGTAAGTTTGAAGTAAGTTTGGAGCAGAAGAAATAGAGAGTAAATTGTCAGCTTAACGCTAAGCTAAAATGCTATTTCTAGCCATTTTACATGCACATGTTACCAGGCACAATCATATTTTTTTAATCAAGAAAATTCACGTTGGATCATAATTTCTTTTTTTCTAGTAAGACCTTTGATATTAGGGTAAAAATCGTATTCTTGATAATAATTTTTGTAATGTTTTCCTGTAAAAATATCTAAAAATCCTTAAAACAAAATCAATTGATTTATCTTGTTTTAGAAACAACACTGCACAAGATATTTAGGTTTTTCAGAGAATGTATTTTTAACATGCATATTTTGTCTTACTGTACTGACAGAATTTTTATAGTCAAAACAAGTGAAAAAATCTACCAGTGCTGAAGAAGTAATCCAAAGTATTTAGAATACGTTACTGACCTTGAGTAATCTAACAGAATATGTTACAAATTACATTTTACAGCATGTATTCTGTAATCTGTAGTGGAATACATTTCAAAAGTAACCCTCCCAACCCTGTGTACAGTATACAATATTGTTCCAAGTATAAAAATGTCTGTAATCCATTTTAATCCACTGGAGTGGTGGTGGCGTAGTGGACTAAAGCACTGAACTGGTAAGCAGAAGGTTGTTGGTTCAATCCTCACAGCCACCACCATTGTGTCCTTGAGCAAGGCACTTAACTCTAGGTTGTTCCAGGGGGATTGTCCCTGTAATAAGGTCACTGTAAGTCACTTTGGATAAAAATGTCTGCTAAATGTAAATGTTACATTGTCTAAATCCATTTAGAGGGATACAGTGAATGCCAGCACAATTCTTTTTTTTTTACAGGCAATGTTTAAGCACAGGCATGAATGGAAAAACAGACAGCACCAATAAATCTTACCTCATGTTTACTGGACACAGAATATTGCAATTCCTGTGTTAGGGCAATTTGGTAGAGTGTGAGATCATTAAAACAGTATTAAAACGAGAAGTAGTTGGTGTCACAGGTGAGATGCCAGCTCAAACAGCTCATTTCAGTGAGACTTGGAGAACGGTGACTGTTATGATTTTCCAAAACAGTACTTAGACCAAAACACTATTTTTTCACTTACTTTGCAAATGTAGTATAAAAACGATGTGATGTCAAACGTACAGCACGACTATTTAGGGGGCATGAACATTCAGTGCATACAGGGGTGTAAAAAGTACTCAGAAATTTTACCTAAGTGAAAGTATGGATACTGACTGAAAATTTTACTCAATTAAAAGTCCAAGTATCTAGCCAAAAACATACATAAGTGAAAGTAAAAAATTATTTACAGTAAATTGTACTTAAGTATTGAAAAAGTAAAAAAAAAAAAAAATTCCTAGCTCAAATGAAATCAAGAGAGAAGACTGTGTGAGAGAGGATGTTGTTAAATTCGGTTTGTTTGTCAAGTTACCTTTTTACTATCTCTGACAACTGTCATATTTCTCCCCCAGGGGCATTCGCAACCTGGTCATAGAATCATGTTACATTAACTACATTTTAGTAAAATGATTTTTATGTGGCCTGTTGTACATAACACAGCAATTTCCTGGTGGAATGAACACTAGACGCACTAAAACAACAATGACTTTTATCATTTTCACTCAAATCACGAGTAAAACAGCAGATTATCAGTTCATAAACACTTTTCGCTCAGTTCCTCACACATTGCTATCTTATGACATCTAAACAATTTTACTATCCACTGTTTTCCTGAGCAACCACTGTGTGTTGCCCTGATGATTCTAATTGCCTGTTTTCTGTTTCTGGTCTCAAGACGCAATGTAAAACTAACCGAAGCCAGCGATTAAGACAGAGAACAACAACCATTTAAGATTTTTTGGAGCAAAAATTTATTTATGCAGTTGTTGGCTGTAGTAACAACTCAAAGTAGTTAATGATATTAACATAAATAACCTTGGACCATCGCTTTATGACATCTACACATTCGACTCTGTGAAGTATCAGCAATATACAGCCGAATGTTTTTTACAAATCTAATATCTTAAACATTACATTACCGCTAAGAATATATGCTGACGCGAATGAAAACACTGGAGACTGTAAATTGAAAACAGTTGAATAGTGGAACACTTCTGCGTTCAGGAAAAAGATGGATAGCATATGACTCATTTTAACATTTGCATTACATAACCAACTACATTTACAAGCTTGTTTAAGTGTGATCAAATTGTGTGGTAGGTCGAATTGATCACACTTAAACAGCTTAGAGGTCGAATTGCGATGTCAGAGCACCCAGCCCCTTGAGATATAGAGAAAGATAAAAAATAAAAATAAAAATAAAAATTCAAAATAACCTT
Source organism: Myxocyprinus asiaticus (assembly GCF_019703515.2). Lineage (NCBI taxonomy): Eukaryota > Metazoa > Chordata > Actinopteri > Cypriniformes > Catostomidae > Myxocyprinus > Myxocyprinus asiaticus. The sequence continues at coordinate 29,324,377 of NC_059344.1, read as the reverse complement.
TGAAGAAAGTTAGTAATGTTGTTGGTTTTGTGAACTGTTCTGAGGTTTGCTACCAAACCTTGCTGTTGAGCAGATGAAAATGAATCAAATTAATAATTAATATTTACTCAGATTCCATTATTTTTATTATCATTAGTATCATCATTAACATTGCTGGTTTTATAGTTATTATTATAATGAATAGTTGCCTAACAACAATAAAAATTCAGCAAATAGGGAGTAGAAATTCATAGGTATTATTTAAATATGAAGGTAAGTGTAGAAATAAATGACATGTACATTTAATTACAAAAGCCTTTTGTCCATATATATATATATATATATACCGTAAATATATACTGTGTATATATATATATATATAAATATATATATATATATATATACTATATTTGCAACGTGAATGATCATTTTTGACTTCCTAACTGTAGAAGTAGCAAACATTTAGAATTAAGTTTAGGACAAAAACGGTGTGGTTGTTTCAAGGAGCACAATACGACGATACTTGAACAAAAATGAGCTGCATGGTCGATTTGCCAGAAAGAAGCCTTTACTGCGCCAATGCCACAAAAAAGCCCGGTTACAATATGCCCAACAACACCTTGACACGCCTTTGGAGCGACGAGACCAAAATAGAGCTTTATGGTCACAACCATAAGCGCTATGTTTGGAGAGGGGTCAACAAGGCCTATAGTGAAAAGAATACCATCCCCACTGTGAAGCATGGTGGTGGCTCACTGATGTTTTGGGGGGGTGTGAGCTCTAAAGGCACAGGGAATCTTGTGAAAACTGATGGCAAGATGAATGTAGCATGTTATCAGAAAATACTGGCAGACAATTTCCAGCATGACAATGACCCTAAGCACAAGGCCAAGTTGACCCTCCAGTGGTTACAGCAGAAAAAGGTGAAGGTTCTGGAGTGGCCATCACAGTCTCCTGACCTTAATATCATCGAGCCACTCTGGGGAGATCTCAAATGTGCGGTTCATGCAAGACGACCAAAGACTTTGCATGACCTGGAGGCATTTTGCCAAGACGAATGGGCAGCTATACCACCTGCAAGAATTTGGGGCCTCATAGACAACTATTACAAAAGACTGCACACTATCATTGATGCTAAAGGGGGCAATACACAGTATTAAGAACTAAGGGAATGCGGACTTTTGAACAGGGGTCATTTAATTTTTTTCATTGTTGCCATGTTTTGTATTATGATCGTGCCATTCTGTTATAACCTACAGTTGAATATGAATCCCATAAAAAATAAAAGAAATGTGTTTTGCCTGCTCACTCATGTTTTCTTTAAAAATGGTAAATATATTGCCAATTCTCCAAGGGTACGCAAACTTTTGAGCACAACTGTATGTGTGTTTTGTGTGTGTGTGTGTGTGTGTGTCACTGAGGTTTTTTAGGCTCCTTTGTGGTAATTTGCCCAAAACAGTCATCAAGAAGCAATGTTAATGTGTTAACTGAATTTCAACAAGGCCACTGGACTGAAACTAATCTCAGCTATTTTGGACAGCAGAAAGTTGTCCATTGACCTGTTTAATGATTAGTTTGCAGCAGCATTATTGATTTCATATGAGTAGCTCAGCAAAATGAAAGTGAGATTTTAAAGGACCTGGATCCAAGAAGTATTACTATTGCTATATTATATGCCTGTTGTCCTCTTTTTCCATATCTGACTTCCCATTCACCCTAGGGAGTATATAGTCCTTTTAATTTTCAATCACACAGTTCTCATGCTCTGCTGATAGAGCGGGTGTGTTCTGCAAAATCTGACATCATGTCGGCAGAGGCACAGTGTATTGTTGTTGGCTCTTTGTTGCAATACATCACTTTCATATTGTTTATCAACACATTCAAAGGGACAGATGGGAAGGAATGCTAAAGAGTTTGAGTCACAGAAATAATCTCTTTCATGTGTTTAAAATACATGGATGTCTTTATGACAAGTAATCTAAATTGTAAACGAAAGCAAGCTTAGAAAAATGACTTTCTTTGTGGTTGTTGCATAACAAAAGATATTCACAACACAAATTTCCCAGCAACAAATATTTAACCACATTGCTGACAGAACTGTGAATCATCACTGTAAACCTTTTATGTAAATTTACAGGTAATTTCTAACAGTATTCTACTGTATTTCCATAAAACAGTAACATGCTGTATCTTTAACAGAATGGTTGTAAATATACAGCAGATTTCAGTTTTCAGCCCGTTTCGTTCGTAATACAGTGACATACTATAGAGACATTGCATTCTGGGTTTTATTTTTTGCACTCATTTCAAGTTCTAAAAATTTCTACGTCTACCTAACTAGCAAATACATTTTAACTTCTACATTTTAGACATAAAGTGTTTTATGTTTACTCTTCAGGGATTCATGTGATGATGGGAACAGACGTTTGTGCCTGTAGCCTACTGCAAATAAAGCCCGACCGATATGGAATTTTTGAGACCGATACCGAATTTAGATGGGGAAAATTCTCCGATTACCGATATGGTGGCCGATATAGATAATTTTTGAGCTGGAATGAAAACAGACCTTTTCTATGGATTGTTCACCGATTTTGCACCGATATTACTATGCAAAGGTACTCAGAAGGCTGCTTTCTTAAAAAATATATTTTTATCAAAGAATATTTGACATTATTATTATACACTGTCAACAAATTCTAGAAATGAACACTGAGAAAATAAAGAATAATTAAAAATACAATAAATAGTTTAATAAACATCAGTACTGTATGTTTAGTATCAGTCATATGCTGACCATTAAAATAAAGAATAAATAAAAATAAAATAAATAGCTAAATAAACATCAGTACTGTTTAGTATCAGTCAAATGCTGACCATTAAAATAAAGAATAAATAAATATCTAGAAATCATCGAAACTCTTCAGCAGAAAGGCTACATGATAATATACTGCAGTTGAGTGTTTCAATCCAGAGGCCTCACGGTGATGAATGCAATGTGGCTGAACACTCAAATGCAACATGTTTTATGTTTTGGTTGTCTTTTAATGAAGGGTGTGCTGTCTTTTCTATCATTTTGTTTCAGGAATTTGCAACTCCATCTGACATCCAGCAATCTCTACATCTGTCAGGGAGTCCACGACTTATAATTATTGGTATGTAAACATTAGGAAAGTTCATCTCTGTCTTTCAGCCCGATGCAAGCTGCATCTTGATACACTGAATGATCCAGTTCATTTAACAAGAACAAATTTCAAGAAAATAACCATACGATATGATTCAGAGCTTTTCTAAAATGAGATGATGCAATGCGTTATAACACAATTTGACTGGATACGATGTGATGCAAACATTTCATTTTAACTCTCTTTTAACAAATTTAATTATAGAATAGCTCTTATTTGCTCCTTTTTGCAGGTCATCTTAGCAGCACTCTTGACACACTGTGACAAACATGCAGGAGCATGCTTTAAAAACACTTGTGCATGAAAGCACAGTGACCTGGTTCATAAAATAAAATAAAAACTGCACAGTTTACACTATTTACTTAATTTAAAAAAATGCCAGTGTTCAATCATCTGATATGTTCATAAATTCATATTTATATGTGCATTACTAATACACAGTCCAATGCGCTGCCTACGTGTGTTTTTAAATGTAACTGTTTTTTCCAGCGCATGACTGCATGTCTTTGTGTGTGTTTAGACAGGGTCTCTGTCACAAACAGACAGGCAGGGAGAGAGTGCTGATAGTGTGAGAAATATATAAAATAAATTTTAATTGGCTACTTAATTTGTATTAAATAAATATCAGAGCTTGTGAGTTGAAACCACGATGTACCGATGAAGTTACGTCACAGTGGATCCCACAATAGTTAATCGTATTTAAGTATTTTTCATTTTCATTTTCAGGTCAACCTCTAAGCAACCAGCGGTGGATGTCGAGCGTGGAAGGTCTAGTTGTGTGTGAAGGAGCACAGCCCATCTTTTTCTCTGGCCTTGCAGCGCTGTTTGCCGCATTCTACAATTTCAACCTCCAGTATCAGGAAGAACCCCTGAGTTTGTTCAAACGTTAGACATTAGCATATTTGCCAACCATTTATATTAATGTAGAATGAATTGTCACTAGCCTTGCCTTGACCATGTTTGTAAAAAAAAAAGTTATTCTTTCACAAAAGTTTAATACATTTGTTTCTGAATAATATATTGCATGTTTAACATTTTCATCTAGTCATTTATGTGATACACACATGGCAAAGGATACAATAAAATTAAAGGAATAGTTCACCCAAAAATGGAAATTTGCTGATAATGTACTCTCATTCCTCAGGCCATCCAAGATGTATATGACTTTCTTTCTTCATCAGAACACAAATGAAGATTTTTAGAAGGAAATCCGAGCTCTTACAATGCAAGTGAATCGGTGCCATCATTTTCAGAGTCTGAACCAGATAAAGGCAGCATCAAAGTAATCCACATGAATCCAGTTGCTCAATTAACGTCTTCTCAAGTGAAACGCTACGTGTTTGTAAGAAACTAATCTATAATTAAGATATTTTAACTATAAACAATTGCTTCTGGTCATAACATGATTGATTTGTGTCGTCTGTATTCCCCTGTTGTCTTATGAAGAATGCGGATCACTGACCTGGAAATGAGCATCACGTAAGCACTTAAAACACTTGATGTAAGTGCTTATATGCATGCTTACGTGGTGTTCATCTCCAGGTCAGTGATACGTTCTTCATACGTTCACTTGCATTGTATACATTATAAGAGCAGGAATTTCCTTCTCAAAATTGTGTTCTGTTCTGATGTAGAAGGAAAGTCATCTATATCTTCTATATCATCTATCTTCTATATCACTCTTGAGGGTGAGTGTATTATCAGCAAATGTTCATTTTTGATTAAAGTCACAGAGTACATATTGCCACAAGTGATATTGTTAATAAACCGATGGTGTGATAAGGAGGCAGTAAAGATGTACAGTAAATTTTAAATCTGGCAACCTGACTTCCAAAAGTTAAACAGCTACAGGATGGTTGTTTTCCAAAATAAATTCGTAAAAGAGTGAGTATTTGAAACATTATTCAGCAAACAGCAAAATTCAGCATGTGACTTTATGGTCTATACTTGCAGTATACTACTGGACACCCCATATAATTTATTGCGTTATTCATCTCTATCACATCTAAAATGTTACTGCATTTTTTCTTATTACCGTAGTTGATTACCTGAGAATCACCTAAAAGTAGATGACCTGTTTGTATGCATAATATAGTTTGATAAAAACTAAATGGGATGTTTGTGTTTGGATCCATGTTTTGTACATATACATAATATTCACTTCTCTCTCTCTATCCCTTTTCTGCCTTTTACACGCTTTATCGACATCAACCCTGAACGTGGCTCAAAAAATCCGAGAAAGGGAAAGTGACTTCCAAGAAGACTGGCAAGGTAGTGCAAAAAAAGAACAGTACTGTGAACCCGCACGTTTCCTATCTTCTGCGAAAACGAATGGACTTTGAATGTGATTTTGTTTAGATCTTGCTTCTTTTTTCTTTTTCTTTTTTTCAGGCTCTGTATGTTTCTGGGTCATTTCTGGATGTTTTATATTATATGAAATGGGTTCAACACAAGAAGACACATTCTGAAGATGTTTCAATTTGGGTTTCAACTGGATTTTGACAAAAATCTAAGACTTACAGTAACAGTCAATGATTTGGGGATTTAGTGGTAAGATATTACAGTAGCTCTGTGTTCTTAAACAGTAACTGTATTGTTCGATAATGTTATATTGGCCATGTACTGTTGTGAGTATCCATCTTGCTATTGCATAGTTTTAGTTTGTTGAACTGTTGAAGGTTAAAGATGCCAATTGTCCCATAATGTTTACACTAGAAAACACTACTGGCTCCAATGTTTCCTACAACTTGCTGTACCAGTACTGGGAGGATGTTTTAAAGCAGAAGGCAGGTGAGAGTGATACCTTGTCAGTGTCGGTAGCATTATTGATTTTTTTCTTTCAGTTTCTGGGTAAATTAAAAAATATATTTCTGAAAAACTATCCATTCTCAGTTCACTTGTTGTACTATCTGTTCACATTTGTAAGAACCTTGAAAAGTAAATAAGATAACTGCACTGATAATTGTGACCTGTTAATTGCATTTTAAATGTTTTTATAAAACATTACAGCTGACATTTCAGCTTGCATGTTCATAAAAGGCGATTTTCTGCTCTTTGCTTTAAAAAAAAAAAAAGAAATGTTTTAAAACTCAAGTATATTGTTTTCCATTTCCTATTGCCAGTACTGTTGTGAAAAATAACAAGTATGATATTTTTAATTATTTAATGACAAATAATTTAATCTAAATGTACAGTATGAAAAGCAGTAATTACAGTATTCCCGTGTAAAAATACAATATATTGCTGTAGGCAACACAGTTTAATACTGTAAAATTACATTAATGATATTACAGTAGGATACTGTATTTGGTAATAACAGCACTATACTGTAAATGTTGATTACAGTAATGTAACCCAGCTGCCAGTATTTTACTGAATATTTACAGCAAAAAGTTTTAAAGTGAAAAAAAAAAAAAAACAGTTTAAGTCTCTGTGTCTAATTTGTTATGCTGACATCTAAAAACTTACAGTCTCAGGATATGTTTCTGTTATAATGAAGTAGTCTATGTTTAAGGACTCGAAAAACTTAGAAAGCTGTGAAACTCAGCCCTTAAGTCGACAGTACAAGAGCAGTGGATAGTGTCAAACTCATTTAGTTGTTTCACGAGAATGGCAGAGAGTCGACTCTATGGCTGAGGGCTGAGCTATATAAGTGCTGGACACAGTCCTGGACTGCACATTCACTCTCTATCTCTCATTCTCACTTCAATTATTTAGCAACTGCTCTCTAAATACATCATAGAAACAAGCAGGAGTAAAAGAGCTGTCCATTTCACAGAGGAACATTTGCTTTGGTAAGGTTTCATATTCTCAGCCATTTAATCATTCTTGCTGTGACCATTTTTGTGGATTTGGGTGCTTGTGCTTTCTAATTGTTTCTTGCAACATGTAATTTCTTCCTTGTAGATTTTCTTAGGTTGTATAGATTTTTCTTTTTGCATTTGTTGAGCCCTTTTAGACATTCGTGGCTAACATATTTTGTGAATTTTAACTTGTTTTTTTTTTTCTCCTTGGCGACAGCGCAAATTGATTGTACATTGTTAAATATTTTATGTTATAACAAGTTATGACACTGAAGTAAAAATTGTACTTTGCGTGTGGTGTATTTTTGTACATATGAATTCTGTGCAGTTAGGTCTGAGTTTTCTGGCAGGACGTCCATTCCCTTGACACACAGAGATGGCTTTCACAGATGTGATATTTGAGAGCAGCTGAAAAATCTAAGTACTTAAGCTTTTTTGCCTAACTTCTACAAAAACATTTAAGCAAATTTCAGCATGGGTATTTCACAAGAACTGTACCTTAATAATATTTAAGCATTCCAAATTCTATTGGTTAAGTATCTTCAAGAGGAAATGGTTTTAAATGCTCACAAATTTTAGAATTATTCTTTGGTCAGTTTTAATCTTGAAAGGTTGCAATGAGTTAATAACTTGCTGAACAAACACACATAGAAGTGATTTTTGGGGTTTCCTGTGTGATTTACTGAAATAAAAACAATGTGGCTAATTTCATAAAAAAATAAAAAAATAATAATAAGACTGTCTTTATTTTCCTTTCAGATTGGCACAGAATCTGTCTCTGATCTATTCTTAGTGTATAGCTGTGTGTAAGAGGGTCATTCCCAGAGGTTGGAGGTCAATAACAGAGAGCAAGGATGGGCTGCCTCTTAATATGGACCATTCTTCTATTGCTGTTGGGTTCTACAAGCACCGTTGCACAAGGTTTGTTTGGCCATAACCCCTCTGAACAACAACATGAACAAACCATAATTTTATCAGCATATTTCACACAAGATTGTTAATGCAAGTTGTAATGCAGCTATCTTGCATGTCATTGCTTGTGGCAGAGGCTGAAAATGTCCCCAGGATAATGACAGCTGGCTCTTTCAATGCCCCCATCTTTTTCTTAGCAAACCCATTACTGAAGATAAGAACACTGTTCTAGTGTCCCCAGTATATACCTAGAATCTGATCTGTTTTGCAAGGCAGCAGCTAGCAAGCCACCTTAAGTATGTTACAGAACCAGTAGTGGAAACCTTGTTTAACTCTGATGAAAGAATAAAGCACAGGCAAATTAATCTGGATTAATTGGGTGGAACTCACGTGAAAATGAAGAGAGTAGTATTCCACAGATGGAAGGCAACATCCAGTATAACAGATGTACTCTGTATTTTGTAATTTTTTTTAATTATGTACACTCAGTTGAGATGAAGTCTCCAGTCATATCAGTATTCTGATAAAAGCTATTTTATTTTACATGGAGCTGGGCTACCTCATGGGAGCAGCCATATTGAGATCACATGACCAGCCCGATACTGCTCCCTTTATCTCGGTATTCCCAGTGTTATTGGACAGTTTCACTATCAGAAAAAATGTATCGTAATGGTATCGTTAACAGAGAACAGAGAACTTCTGTTTCTGTGTGATGCTGCATCTACACCACTAGGGGTCAATGCAACATACACTTACTGAATGTAACTTTAAATGCTCCTTTATTTCATTCGTAAGGCTCATGACATTAAGCTTTTATTAACCTACAATAGACAATATTCTCATTTAAAATATTTTCCCTACATCAAAGCCATCCCTGTATTAAACCCATTTGTAACCCACAAGAGTAGACTACATCATTATCAAACAGACCAATAATAGTGTTTTCAAGAGACTGCAACGGCTCCAAGTATTTGGCAAGATAAAACTGTTAGGATTCTGAATGAAAAGCAGATTAAGAACATTCGTATTCCTCCTTAGGGATACAAAAAAGCATCAGTGGAAGATCAGGGAGACCTAACACAGCTGTGTACCATAATGATGGTAAGTTGCATACATGTCTGACAACACCGAGCTAATGAAACATTTTAAAAAATGATCAAAACTCTCTTGTAAGTCAATAATTTTGAGGTCATAGAGCTTGGTACTTAAAATCATCAAAAACTCTCTCTGTCACTAGATGACTATGAGTGGACCACATGGTTCAATGTAGATCACCCTGGAGGGAAAGGAGATTATGAGAAGCTGAATGTCATTCATTTCTATTATCGAGCCCGTGTGTGTGATGTTCCTCGTGCTCTAGAAGCACGCACTTCAGAGTGGATCCCAGCTCGCAGCACTGGGGAAAGAGTACATGCTGACCCAGCTGTGGGTTTCTGGTGTATCAATGCTGAACAGCCTGTTGGAAAGAACTGCTCAAACTATGCTGTACGCTTCCTGTGTCCAAGAGGTAAGTAAATGAGACTTTAGGAGCAACAAGTTGAACAGGTTGAAACCTGTGCAGTGGTTGAGGGGAACAATCTTCCCAATAGTCTTTTATTATTATTTGTCATATTCAAATACCAAAGCTCAGAATTTGCTAATGCATTTCATTGTGTACTCTTTTTGGCTCTAATAATGATGGTGAGCAAATGAGGTATGCAAAAAGTGCATTTGTTGTTTGAATACTGCAGAATTAATTTCTCAAAAGTATAATCCACTAATGTCTTGAATTCGTCATAAGCAAAGAGATTCCTCTCTCCATTCAGACAATCCATCAGACGTTGAAGTGATATGGGGTCCATGGTCAGACTGGAGTCCGTGTCCAGCTCAATGTGATCAGGTGGCAACACAGCATCGCTCTAGAAACTGCAAATCCAATTCCAAGCAATGCAATGGCCAAGCTTTAGAAGCCAGGTATTGCCAAGGACCACCTTGCCCAGGTAACAAATCTGCATTTCCAAAAGATTAAAAAATTATTAATAATTTTCTAGGCAATTATTTATTCTGCCAATCATTACTGAAGTTTGTTCTTAACAGGCAAACATCTCTTTCCCTTGTGTTTCCTCAGGCTGTAATCTGCAGTGTGTGATGGGCAGGGTAAATGCTGAGTGTGATGGCTGTATGTGTCAGGATCATACAGTGCTAGGATCAGTCCGTAGTGCAGGGGGTATGCCTGCACCTGGAGTTGCCGTCCTCCGCACTGGTCCAAGCCCTAAACTCTACACAATTACTGATCACAATGGGCATTTCCAAATCCCCGGAGTCTGTCCCGATGGCAACACTACTTTGATGCTCAAGCTGCATAATCACACTCCATACAAAATCACTGTGCCGCAAAGCACCGACCGTACCTCCGTCCTCATTCTGAAGCTTGAGCGAGCAAGTAATGATTCTTTTGATTACCTTGAACACATTTGCTGAATTCCGTAGCGTTTGTTATTAATTGATCAAGAAGACTACACACAATGGCTACATTCACAAAGTAGCTAAATTAAACAGGACTGACCAAGTGATAAATCCAGTTATGCTCATACACAATTTGATTGTGTATGAGCATAACAACTAGTAGAGTGACAACTAGGTTCTGTCCACAAAGTTAAAAATAACTCAAATTATTTCCTCATAATTGTTTTACCATTATTTAAAAAAAAAAAAAAAAAATCATGCACACTCTCATGAAATGAAGAATCCAGTTATATAAGTAGCCTAGTAAAAGGTGTTTTATTTTGCATCAAGTTGGGTTTATTACCAGCTGCTTGTGGAATCTCCAAACCGTAATTGTAGAAACTGAGTTGGACTTTGCGCTGAAAACAGACATGCTTTTGAAACGCTTTGCGTAACTTCATTAACAAACAATTCACCCACAGATTGTGCGCATACACCCACAGATAGCGCAAATACTCCCACTCACGCTGACATGAAAATTGCACTTCGAATTAGGGCACTCACAAAAATAGTGCCCAATGTGTGAACGTAGCCATATGACTTCTTCCATGCAAACATGACTGCACCAGCCAAATCCAACCTTTTGAAGTGCTGAGGTTGAATTATTATTTATTTTTATTTTATTTTTTTATAATTAAAATGTGACGTACAGAAAAATCCTTACATGCAATATCACCAACTGTGTTTCTCAGAAAAACTGTATGTTCTGAAAAATCCTGAGAATAAGGCCAGAAGGGAAGGTCAAACAGCTGCCTTCTGTTGCAAGGTTGGTGGTTCACCTGAACCAGACCAGTATGAATGGTAAGCTTAATGCTCTATGGCTGTAAACTTAACTCTTTAACATAGGAATTGATGCTCACTATGCAGTTTCAACAAAATAAAATGTATCTTTCCCATGACATTAAATGACAAAATAAGCAGAGAATTATAGAGAAACATTCTGACTTAAAGCCTTGATCTCTCGTATTCCTTCTAATTAATATGACCGTGTTATATGGTGACAGCTTAAACAAATCAGGTTGACAGGTTGAGTTTCCTTTTGAAGTCCCCACTGCATGACAACAATAAATGATCATGAATCAGAAAATGTAAATTAATGGTGTTCATCTTCAGGTTCCACAATGGTACTCTGCTGGACAGGAGACAATATCATTTTGACGAGACATTGGTTTTGAGGAATCTCAGTTTGGACCAGAGGGGAGAATACTATTGCAGAGCCAGTAATGACAATGGAGCCATCAAATCCAAACCAGCCACGTTAACAGTTATTGGTGAGCTCTTTAATTCTGCTGACCACAAACATTTCATATTATCCTGAAATATACTTATTGATTACCTAAAAAAAAAAAAAAAAAAGTGTGATCTCAGTCATAATCAGTTTTTCCTTCCAACTATTTCCATATTAAGGTCAAAATGAGCCATCATGCAATGCTAAGCCTGATTCGCACCTGATCCGCCTACCACATGACTGTTTTCAAAAAGAGACAAACTCTTTCTACTACAACGTGGGGAGATGTCCTATATCCACATGCACTGGGAAGCTCGATAATGGCATCAGATGCAAAGACTCAGTGTCCTACTGCTGTGGAATTTCAAACATGGAGGAAAAAGAGATTAAATGTCAGGGATATCTGTTACCCATGATGGTAGTGACTCAGTGCGGCTGCAAAACATGTGTGGAAACCAAAGCTATTGTTCGTGGACGTGCTATTGCAGCAGACACTGGTGAGCCCATGAGGTTTGGACACATCTACATGGATGGCACAAGAGTAAGCCGAACAGGATACAAAGGCACATTTTCAATCCAGGTACCAAAAGACACACAGCGTCTGGTCCTCACATTTGTGGACAACATGCAGAAGTTTGTGAACACCACCAAAGTACTGCCATTCAACACTAAAGGTGGAGCTGTGTTTCATGAGATCAAGCTATTGAGGAAAAAACCAGCTGTGACCATTAGTTCAAGAGAGACTAATAAGCTAGACCTTGGTGAGGTAGAGGGCCAGGACCCCATTGCTGAGATTGAGATCCCACCCAACACATTCTATAAAGAAAATGGAGAGGTATTTATGGGAAATGTCAAGGCCAGTGTAACTTTCTTTGACCCCAGGGATGTATCAACAGCAGCAGCTGCCCCGAGTGATCTCAACTTCATTGGTGATGAAGGTGATACTCTGCCCTTGAGGACTTACGGAATGTTCTCTGTGGACTTCAGGGATGAGGAAGGAGGGGAGCCACTCAATGCTGGTGAGGTGAAAGTGCGTCTTGATGCAGCACAAGTAAAGATACCTGAGCACTTAAAGACCATGAAGTTGTGGTCCCTTAATCCTGATACTGGCTTGTGGGAGGAGGAGGGGCAGTTCCATGCTGAGAAAAAGCAACGAGGGAAAAGAGAGGAGAGGACCTTCCTAATAGGTAATATGGAAATCCGTGAGAGGCGGCTGTTTAATTTAGATGTACCAGAGAACAGGAGATGTTATGTGAAAGTGAGAGCTTTCCGCAGTGAACGATTTATGCAGAGTGAGCAAAATGAAGGCGTTGTGGTCACTTTAATTAATATGGAGCCCACACCAGGGTTTTCAACCAATCCTCGGGCTTGGGGTAGATTTGACAGTGTCATCACTGGCCCAAATGGTGCATGCCTTCCAGCCTTCTGTGATGAACAAAAAGCAGATGCATACTCAGCTTATGTTATGGCCAACCTTGGGGGAGAAGAGCTTGAGGCAGTGGCATCATCTCCAAAGCTGAATCCGAACAGCATTGGTGTCCCGCAACCCTATTTGAATAAACTTAACTACAGACGCACGGACCATGATGATCCCAGAATAAAAAAGACAGCATTCAGCATGAATGTGGCCAAACCCAGGTCGAACACAGCTGAGGAGGCCAACGGTCCAGTTTACTCATTTGACAAACTTAAAGAGTGTGAGGAAGCTCCATTCAGCGCAGCTCACTTCCGTTTCTCAAGAGTTGAGCGAGATCGCTATGATTACAACACAGTGCCTTTTAATGAGGATGATCCCATGAGCTGGACCGAAGACTACTTGAGTTGGTGGCCAAAGCCCATGGAATACAGGGCTTGCTATATTAAAGTCAAACTCAACAGTGCCCACGAGCTCAATGTTCGCTCTCGCAATACGGGAGGTACCCACCCAAAAACTGTTGGGCAGCTGTATGGTATCCGTGACACCCGAAGCATCCGAGACATGGACCAATCAACCATTTCTGCTGTGTGTCTGGAATTTAAGTGCAGCGGGATGCTCTATGACCAGGACCGAGTGGATCGCACTCTTGTTAAGGTAATTCCTCAGGGCAGCTGCAAGAGAGACAGTGTAAACAGCATGCTACAGGAATATTTGGTAAATCATCTCCCACTGGCTGTCAACAATGACACAAATGAGTTTACTATGCTTGCGCCTCTGGACCCACTGGGCCACAACTATGGTATCTATACAGTGACAGACCAAGACCCCCGCACAGCCAAAGAAACTGCGCTTGGCCGTTGCTTTGATGGTACGTCAGATAGTACCTCCCGAGTCATGAAGAGCAATGACGGTGTGGCACTGACATTCACCTGTGGTGATAAAGAAGTCACTAGACAGAGTGTGTTCCAGCAGATGCAGAACTCACTGGGTCAGGCCACAGCTGGAAGTGCACGGCAGGGACGAGGAAACAGAAGACAGAGAGGAGGCTCAACAGCAACTAGCGGTAGGAAGAGAAGTACTCGTAATCCCTTCCAACGTGCCCAGACCGTTGGCTGATATCCCAAGCAGAACTTAACCCTATGAGACAAGACAGACTTCTTCCCAATGAGAGTTGTTCTCAAGTTCAGTTCCTAGTTACTGGATTTAAGCTGTTTCAGAACCTGGAGGAAGTGAGGAAAGTACAGATGTTCTTGAAAATGGCTGAGGTAAAGTCCAGTGAATCACAGTCATTTAGAATGGCTAATCATAATGTACACTGGCAAACACTATTACAAGTTTCATGAATTGCAAAGCAAATTATATAAAAGGAGAAAACAATATTGTACAATACATTTAACAATAAACATAATTTTTACCCCTTTAAAACCTTACTAAAATTACTTTTTTTTTTTTTTATTATTTTAAAAATAGCAACTCCAAAAGTACCTGTGCTTTATGTAAGTTTTTATTTATGCATTTTTATTCACTTTTACTGTGGCAAATATTTTATTACTTTAAATTGTAAATATAGAATATTTATTGCATACTTCAGAGTATCAAAGACAAAGCAGTTAAACAACACTCTTCTATCCAACCAAACGTGTGCCATATTTCATTCACTAATTTGAAAAATCTCTGAAGTTGTCCAAACTTTAAACATAAATACCAAATGATTGTTTTAGACCAATGCTTTTATTAAATTAGATTCTTTATCAAATATACCACCAAGAAGCTAACATACTTTTAGTAACACTATACATTAAGGTTGCATATGATAACATTAAAGCAACAGTTACCATGAACTTATGATAAACGATGCTTTTACAGAATTTATTAATCATATCCTACATATAATACTAAATGTTTTACATAGAATGCTGCATATATTAATATTGGTACAGTATATTCATTATACACCAACATAACAATGACCAATAGTGTTTTTATAAATTAACATTAACCAAGACTACTAAATGCCGTCAAAATGTGTTCATTGTTCATGGTAACCTAATGCATTAACCAATGTAAATATATAGAACCTTATTGTATAAGAGTTCATAAGTTTTACCTTTCTTTTAAATGATCAGCAATCTTGAGAAACATAAATCAACTGATCAAGTGTGCAGAAATACAGAGTTAATTTAAAAATTACTTGAGGAATAGCAAAACAAAAACACCTACAAAAAAGGATTATTCTACTGAGATTTGTTGCTTTCAAATGATGGAAAGTATGATGCTTGGTTTCAGTTTTGTTTTACTTTCATTTCACAAATTTTTAGGGATGGCACCAATCCGATACCTGGATCAGTATTAGGTCCGATACTGATGTTTTTACCCAGATCGGGTATCTGTCCGACGAACCCAATCCAAATCCGAAACCGCGTGTTGGTCATTGATGTTATTGTCAAGCTCAAAGAATGACATAAATAACCTTCAAATCATCATTATAGTAATCCATATAACTCATGCATGTTATTCAGGCTCTTACAGTCATCCAAAAGCTTTGTGAATTGCAATAGCCTGTGTTTAATAATAAATATACAACATTTAGTTCCAGTCCTCAAATCTGATTGGAGAGACGTTCCATGAGTATTGATGGTCTGACACCATCAGCACTCAGACGCTTCACTGTGTGTATCACTCCGTTTGTGTTCGTACCATTCTAAACTAAAGTGTAAGAGCAGCGCTGATGTGTTAATAGATGTCTCTTTACATTTAATTTTGTGACATTACATATTTTAGCCAGCAGGGAGCCTAAAGACAATTTTGGTGTGTAATAGGAGCCAGTTGGTGATGTGAAGAGTCAGCATCAGTCAGTGTTTACATACTGCGTGATCGCTATTACTACACTACTAAAGCTAGGAAATAGCTTTAAATGGCTTTAAACTAACAACTTCAGCATTAAGACTCATCACAGCTGAGAGACACAACAGATTGATTAATTACACAAAATCAAGGTGCTTACCTCTTACTGGACTTTCCACATTGGAGAGGAAATACAGTTCAAAATGGCGGAGGAGATTGTGGTTTCTATAGTGAATGACTCTTGCGCACAGGCTATCGTGAAATAGGAATACCCCTGCTTGGATGGCTATTTTTCCACTGAGAAAATAGGATGAATTTTACCAAAATGACATTATCTTAAGAAAGCTGACTAACAGACTACAGCATCATCAACAGGTGATCACACACGCTCCATCTCTCTCTCTCACACACACATTCTTATTTCTCCAATTACATGTTAGAAACAGCCCAGGCCTATACTAGTTCTGAAGTTTGGTTTGAACCAGCAACTGCAGCTTCTAATCCATCGCGTAAGAAAGTAGTTCCATGCACAAATGCGTTTTTATGACCGTACTCAGTTTTTCCAAATTTTTTTACATTTGCTTGTTCATTGAACTGTTGTATATAAGTAATATCACACTCAGAAACGTGCCTAAATCAGCACTGCTGTGATTAATCACAGCCGAATAACAGCAGTGCTGATGTAGGGCCATATCGCACTCTCATGTGATATTGCTTAAATATACATATCAGCATGCATGTCTAAGTAGTCTCTGACACCATGCTTTACTGAACGAGTGCCACTCTGCCGACACACACAAACACGTGCAGAGGCTCGTTATGTGCTGCTCAGCGCAATATGTGGTCGCTCCACACAAACTCCATCTCAGATCAATAATTCATTCTGCCTATAACATGCATTGAGGATGGCACCGGACGGCACCGGACAAGCATTTTACCAAATGTTGAATGAGAAGCGCGTTACACTACTGTGAATTAGACTTCCTGGAGCACTCAGCGCCGCACTTTCGAAATAAAAGCCTTAAGAAATTACAACTAAAATGTATTACCAATGTATAGTAAAAATATTTTTATTATTATTAGAAATCACAATAAAAACAAATTGGGTTCCAAAAATTACTGTGTGACTGAAAAGTGGATTGATATACTAATAAAACACATTAAATAGAGAGAGAAATCTGAAACCATTTACAAGTCCAGATAGTTAAAACGTGTAAAGAGAACTTGCTTCTTTTCTACTGAAGACTTTCACTGGAATTATTATTTTTGCTGCTGCCTACTGCAGACTAGTTAAACAAAGTTTGCACATGCTCTTATGCAACTGTTTTTTGTTTTGCTATTTTATAATGAAATTATGTATTGTTTGAGGTTTTTGTTTCTTTACACAAAGAGTACTCCCAATCAGTTTCACATAGTAAATTATAGATGTTCTACACTCATTAAGAAAAAAAACAATGGTATCGGATCAGGATCGGTATTGGCTGATACTGATAGTTCAGGTATCGGAATCAGAAAAGAAAAAAATGTATCATTCCATCGCTACAAATTTTCCATCTCTTCTTTTAATCAGTGTGCCACCTTCTGTTAATTATGTAGTATTGACATTAAAAGCACTGACAAACTTTCAACTTTTAAAATTATAAGTTCAATCAAACTGGTTTACATTTGGGAAGTTTATGACTGTGATACTGTTTGCAATTGTGGAGAAATCTGCTAGAAAAGTACAACCATATGTTCAATAAGGACATTCTTTCAAGATATTAATTTGCATAGAGCATTACCTTTACTTGTGTACCTGAAATTGCACAGCATTTAAAACAAGTCACTTTTAATAAAACAAAAGATATTTTCTACAAAGTACTCAGTAAGGCAATGAAATTCTAGTTTAGGCCAATCAGAGACACCTACACCAAAGATGTCCCACACCACACTACACTACACCACATGATCATAAATATTTCAAGGCCATATGAATAAATTTGCTTTGCCCATAAGTTGCCTGGGGCCAATGGCGTGATAGCAGCTTTATGAGGAGTCTGTCACCACTGAAACCAAGTAAAGGGTTGACACATTGTTCAGTTTACCCCAAGATGGCACTGTGTAGCATGAAAGGGTCCTGCTGCATGTTTGCAGGGGTGTTTGGGCACTGAGGGAATAGGAAGGGGGACGATCAACCTTTGTCACATGAAGTCATCATAGTCATTGCCGTAGCCACCATCAAAGTCACCATAATCAGCAAAGTCGTCTCTCATGTTTGCTTTAAATCCACCACCAGGGAGCACACCTTTCTTCTTTTTCTTATTTGCCTTCTTTTCCTGAATGAAATGCAACAGCAACAAATTGAGATGTAATATTTCTACTTATCTTTTCTAACATAAACAATAGAGTAATAACAATGGCAGATACGAGTGGCTTTACATATGATCCTTGATTTCACAGCACTTAATGTGATTTCCAATCAAAAATGGGTTTTAAGGGGTTCCTTTAGCACAACCGAAAAACCTGATGACTAATGCCTACCCACACAAATTCACACAGAGTAAAATAGACTCAAGACTTCCTGATTCATCTTCCTCATCATTCAACTCACCTTTTCTTGCCTTTGTTTTTCACTGAGAAGAACAGACAAAGAATTACTTATTTTCTTCAGGTCATCTACTTCCACTATAAAGAAAAATACAGAATAAGCTTATAAGCCTTCAGACATGTAAATGATTTAATATTTATGCAAGCCACCAAACAATCTTTAAACACCAGGGTAAATATCAGTAACACCTCATCACAACCAATCTATTAAGAACAAAAAACAAAACATTAACAATCATGCACATTATATAGCCGATTCACACAAAAATGTATTTCTGAACTTACATGAAATACAAAGCTCTCGAAACAGTGACTCCAAAAAGCTGGAATAATGAACTGATTTTTCAAACTGTGTTATCTTATCTTTGAGTAATTTTTCAAATGCAACAAAATCTTCTTTGGATGAGGGGCACATGGCTTCAATTCCAAAGGCATTGTTTGTGGTAATACCAGTAGTAGATGCATTTGCAGCAGCAGGATCAACACCTACAATCAGAAAGTTTGTTCATTATTTAATTTGACAAAAGTATCAATACACTAAGATCTAACAGACTAAAATATGAAAAAACTATGAGCATAAATGTGATATGTAAAAAAAAGAAAAATCTGTTTTTATTAGCACCAGTTTACATACAAGGCACCTGGGAATTTTTTTTTTTAAGAGACCAAGTATGAGAACCAGTACTTTCTGGTAGAGATAACTACATTTTTGTAATGCTGTAATATTCAAGTATAGTACAGGGTTCTACAGTTCGAGCATTTCATGTTAAAAATAGTCTCAAGACTATTAGTCTCAAGTTTTTAAACACAAAAATGTGTCCAATGTGTACACGTGTTTAATAACAAACTGTTGCCGAGATACAATCATTTAAATTATGGCTTTCATAAAACCTTGCTTTTGGAGTTAGCAATTAGTACTTAAATAGTGAGAGAACTGTAGCGGCAGCAGAAGCAGCATCACCTTGTGTGCAGCCCTCTTTGTGTGAAGATCCATCTCAGGCAATTTTTTCATTTATTCTCTTTTTTCTATACTACTTATATTTCTTTGCTACGCTTGTAATATGTGTTTTAAGTACATTCTATTGTTTGCTGTAGGCGAAAATCCACATGCACACGCTGGAGGTGGCATAGTGCTGCCTCACCACAGTCTCTCTCTGTCTATGGAATTGCCAGTCAGCTGTCAACAAAGCTGACTTCATCCTGGCCTTTGCCATTCAGTCAAAACTCAATGTTTTGGCTCTGACTGAGACATAGATCAGCACAGACAACACTGCAACTCCCTTGGCTCTCTCAACCAACTTCACTTTCACCCTCACCCCTTCTCTGACTGGGCAGGGTGGGGGAACTTGTTTGCTCATTTCTAACTCATGGAAATTCACTCCTCTCTCATCTCACTGCAATAACACATCTTTCAAATATCATGCCATTACTGCCACTAACACTGCTAACATTCTCTTTTTGGTCATCCATTGTCCTCCAGGTCAACTAGGCATCTTTGTTGAGGAGCTAGATGTATTGCTGTCCTCATTCCCTGAGGAAGGCACTCCACTGGTGGTCATTGGGGACTTCAACATTCACCTTGACAAACCTAAACCAGCTGACTTTTTTAGCTCTTCTGACCCCATGTGACCCTTACAAGATTGCACACCCTGGCAATACAGAACAGGACAACAACTAGATCTCATCCTTACCCATAATTGTATCTCCAATAATCCTCTTGTTACTCCACTACATATCTCTGACCACTTCATCCAGTTCTCTGTCACTCTCCCTTCTTCCTTACCTCTCACCCCACCTATAGTTTCCTTCCACCGTAACCTCCGTTCTCTCTCTCTCCCACTTGCTTCTCTTCTATGGTCTCTGCATCGCTTCCCTCCATTAATAACTTCTCTTCACTTGATATAAATGAAGCTACAAAATCTCTTTGCTCAACATTAACTTCTTGCCTTGATAGAGTCCATCCTGTTTCCTCCAGGCCAGCATGTGCCACACCCTCTAGCCCCTGGCTGTTGGAGACACTTTGTCATCACCACACAGAGCTCAGGACTGCGGAGAAAAAGTGACGCATGTTAAAAGGCTCTGCTGACCTGAGCAAGTATCAGTCTCTTCTCTCCTCTTTTTCCTCTAGTGTTTCTGCTGCTAGGGTTGATTATTACCAGAAAAAGATCAGTAACACTTCAGATTCCTGTAAACTGTTTTGGACTTTTTCTTCAATATCCTCCTCCACCTCCCTCCTATTTCTCTGACTGCTGATGACTTTGCCACATTTGTTACTGACAAAGTAGCGAGCATCAGCAGACAGTTCTCTACACCACACACCCACAACCGATCTCTTCTTAATCCCATTCTCTGTTTTCCTCTTTCTCTCCGCTCTCCTCGTCTGGGATCTCCAAAGTGCTTATTTCCAACTGTCCTACCACCGGTCACCTTGACCATATCCCCACCCATCCTCTGCAAGCTGCCCCATCATCATTCTTACCCGCACTCACACACTTCATCAACACGTCTCTTGGAAACTGGAAATTTTCCCAACACATTCAAGCAGACTCGAGTATCCCCACTGCTCAAAAAAACAACACATGACCCCACAGTAGTTGATAACTACAGACCGGTCTCTCTCCTACCTTTCCTAGCTAAAACTCTTGAGAGGGTTGTTTTCAGCTAGTTGTCTGCTTTTCTTTTACAGAACAACCTACTCGACAGACATGAGTCTGGCTTCAAAAAAGGACACCCAACAGAGACTGCCATCTTGTCAGTAGCTGAAACACTGCAACTGGCAAGAGCTAAATCCAAATCATCTGTCCTCATCCTCCTTGACTTGTCTGCTACTTTCAACACAAAGAACCATCAGATTCTCCTGCCCACTCTCTCTGACCTGGGCATCACAAGAACTGCGCTTGGATGGTTTGAGTCATACCTTACAAGCAGATCCTTCAACGTCACCTGGAGAGGTGTCCAAGTCACACCAGCTGACCACTGTTGTTCCTCAGGGATCGGTGCTTGGATCCCTCCTCTTCTCGATCTACACTACATCACTCAGACCTATCATTAAGGCAAATAGTTTTTCCTACCACTGCTGCACAGATGAAGTCTGACAACTCCACCATCTCAGCTTATACCTCTGCCTGCCTCTAGGAGATCTCGGCCTGGATAAAGGAATGTCACCTTCAGTTCAAACCTGCCATGACAGAACTCCTCTTGATCCCAGCCAATCCGTCTGTTGGCCACAACCTCTCTATTCATCTTGGTTCAACTACGCTAACGCCAACCAGGACAGCCCGGAACCTGGGAGTGGTGGTGGATGACCAGCTTAACTTCACTACCAACATCTCATCAACCGCCTGGTCTTAAATGTTCGTGCATTTCAACATCTGGAAAATCAGACCTTTCCTGTCTGCACATGCTACACAGCTCCAGGTCCAAGCTCTAGTCATTTCAAGACTGGACTACTGTAATACCCTGTTGGCCGGCCTCCCAGCTAGCACGATTAAGCCACTGCAAATGGTCCAGAACGCTGCAGCGCATCTGATCTTCAATCAGCCAAGGAGGGCTCACGTCACCCCACTCTTAATTTCACTCTGCTGGCTACCAGTAACTACCCGCATCAAATTCACAAGAATGGCAAAGTGTGGACATCAAAGAATGTGAAACTCAGACTGGAAAATGGTCAATTTAGTGTTAAGAAATCAATCTCAGGCAAGTCAGATAGGCATTAGGTCATATGTCATCTGATTAGCAATAACAGAAAATTAAATGTGCTTTGTGTACACTTCTTGTCTATTTGTATGGCTTTTGCCCTATGTGGAAAACAAATGCAGGGTTGCAGGAACGGTAGTGGTCGGGGAGAAAATCACTGCAGGTAGAGAGCGGGTGAACATGAAATAAAATTCAGTGTGCAGGATAGAAACTTGCGGGAGCGGGATGGAAAAAAACAGTTCTGCGCAGACCTCCACATTGCTGTTACACAGACTACAAATAAAAGCTAACTAATATGCTTAAAAAATACTTACATTTTTAAATAGAAACCTGCATTAATGTAGACTTAAAGTGCCACCAGATGTATCTATGTGTTTTTTAAAAGGTCTACATCGCACATGCCGTGCGTAGGCTGATTCTTACCAAAAGCCTCTCGGGCCAATTCCAGGTCTGCCTCCTCCTGCAGCTTCTGCTGTCGAAGCTTCTCTGCTTGCTGCTCTTCTGGTGATAGTTTCTCACTTATTTGTGTTTTCTGTAACGGTTCACAAGTTGCAAAAACAAAAGATGGGGCCTAACTATCTCTCAGAATATGTAATAGAAATGAGCATTAGGGGGAGTGAGGGAGCAATAATTCATTATAAAACTGCACATCAACTATAAGTATTGTTCTTACCTTATTTTTTAACTCTTCTTGTTTTTTATTTTGTGTTAATTCTTTCTCTTTTATTTTAGGACTTGCTTTTTTCTTCTCAGGGGCTTTCACTTCTATAAGAAAAGTAAATCAAACCACTGGAGGACTTGAACGAAGGTGAACAGCAAGATTATGTTCAACATGGTTAAAAGAAGAACATTAACAAAACAATATCACTTCCCTAAAAGATCTACTTAATTCCCTCTTTTGCTTTTTAAATATGCAATTGTTCCATCTGTGAAATGTTTCCATTGTTAAATCTAGTCACATACAGCTCAACAGAGATCCATACCTTCTTTTTTCTGCTCTTCCTCTGTCTCCACCTCATCATCCCAGTTATCCTGCAGAGAGACATACAGTATTTGCATGGTGCCCAATGAATGAATATTAAACAGTTTCAGAGCCACATGTGAGAATTGGTTGTAACACATACAAGAACTATAATGTTTGATGTATGTATAATGTATGTACTGTATTATAACTACTTTTCTAATAG
Organism: Myxocyprinus asiaticus; assembly: GCF_019703515.2. Taxonomy (NCBI): domain Eukaryota; kingdom Metazoa; phylum Chordata; class Actinopteri; order Cypriniformes; family Catostomidae; genus Myxocyprinus; species Myxocyprinus asiaticus. The sequence goes on along the minus strand of NC_059344.1, from coordinate 29,301,059 downwards.
TCCAATGCTCAATTACAGTTATGGCTCAGTTTAATAAACACAGAGGCCAAAATAATAATAATAATAATAAAACATTTAAGCAGCATTAAGCACCATTTGAAAGACCATCTTTACATGTCAAAGGTAACGTAACATGGCTTAACAGTAACATGATACAACAAACAGCATGTTTGTAAACAACATACTGTAATTCTGGTCAAATTCAGGTGAACTCTCATGAAGGCCTCAGATGCTGTGTTCATCCACATGTCACCAGCTACACTAGGGGCAAACAGTTGAAAAGCGAGTCCTTTCTAGCGCTGCCTTCAAACAAAACACAACCCCCTAACTAGCCAATAATAACACACATTTCAACTGGAAATGAGTAGGGCGTGTGAGAGAGTTCTAAAGGAGACGCAACATGACAATCGGTTCGTGACGTCACCTCGAACTCGACCAGCTGCTGCCGCTCGCTCAAAAAGCTACTGCAACTATTATGACGTGGAGCGCAAATTCACGTAAAAATAAACGTAAAAGTGTTACCCTGTTTGCCAGGGTCAATGCATTTCAATTAAGTGTGTCGATACAACCAACTAACTTAATAATCATAATAAATAAATCACTCGTGGGAAAGCTACAAATGAAGTACTCCGCGTGGCTGTCACACCCTGGATTCATGTCATTAACGAATATCAACACATGAATTTAGCATAATCATGTCTGAACTGTATGATGTGCTTTTATTACGACTGGATTAGTGTGATTCATCTGTAAATGATTAACTGCTTGTTACTTACTGGTATGAGAGCAACAGCAAGAAACCGGTTACAGACGTGCTAAGCTGGAATATGAAACATTTGCTGACTTAAAGACACAGAAAATGTCCCTGTCTGTGAGATTAGTACTAGGAAATCATAAACACGCAAATGAATACAGCTGGGTGAATCTCTAAATAAAACAGGCCTATTGAAGGCTAGCTAAAGAGCTAAAAACACACCGCCTAAACACACCCCATGTTAGTTTGCTGTGATGTCTGCTACTTTTAGACACATCTCACTTCTCTAAGACAACACCGGAGACAGAACTGAAATGAGGAAACCATTTACAGTTGTGGTTATTTGGCCATTTGCACGTTACCTTCACGTCGTCCTCCTCGTCCTCGCCTTCCCACCTATCCAGCCGCACGGCGGTACTTCTGATCGGCTCACTCAGCTCGAAGTTGTCAGCGTCTTTGAACAACACAATAATATCGTAGTCAAGACAAGTCAAATACAGAGACCAACACTATCATACTCTTAACCCAAAATAGCCATAGGAAGTCATCCTACCCCAAGAGTCGGAATCCGCCATCTTGGCTAAGTGTGAGTGAAATAGTAACTGAGGGAAAGCATGTGCACTGAGCTGCTCTGCTCTACAGCGCTTCAGTCTTCATGATGACGGGATCCCGGAGGACTGGCGTCAGCTCAGACACGCGCTACAGCGCACCCGCGTGGCGCACTGGTGAGCATCAAAACGCTATGGTACAAAATGTTTCGCAAGTCCTTATTCTTCTTCTCATTAAGTGCATTTACCGCCACCTTCTGTTTGCATGGATCAGAGACTGCCCTTACTCTCTACCTACTCCACCCCCTTCAGATCCGCCAGGACCCCGGCTTCCACCGGTGCTGCGGGTTCAGCTCATCCGGTGTACACACCAAAATCCCTTCGGTCCCAAAGGAGGAAGAGAGAGGGTTGGAGATTTTTTTTTTTTTTTTAAATAAATTAAACCTTCCTCTATATTCTACCAGTTAGAACTGTATCTTTTATAAATTGAACAACATGTATTTTCCCCCTGATAACAGGGTCTTCACTGATAACTGTTTTCCCTCTATCCTCTCCAACTTCTCTTTTAATTCCTCTCTTTCTGCATCATATTTCTTGCACTGTATTAACACATGTTCCACAGTTTCACTTACTCCACACAATTCATACAGTCCTGATGTATATTTACCCATTATACATTTTGTGCTATTTAACCCTGTATTCCCCAATCTAAGTCTTGATATTATACAGTCGTCTTTTCTGTTTCCTCTAGTTGGCCTACCTTTTCCTACCATAGGTTGAATATCATATTTCCTCCCATTCACCCCTGAATCCCAATGGCTCTGCCTGGATTGATTTTGCTTGTCACTTTATTATTGTTTTGAACTCTGATCTACTGTATGGCATTTGTATATCTACATCACTTCTTTCCATTGCCTCTTTCACCAGCTTATCTGCAATTTCATTCCCTCCTACCCCTACATTGTGTGGGACCCACACAAAAAAGCACTTTTATATTTCTTTGTTCCAAAATATATAAGTGTTGAAGTATTTCTACTACAATATCCTGCCTGCTATTTGATTGTTGAAGTTCCAGACTTAATAAAGAAGAGGTAGAGTCTGAGCAGATAACTGCCTTCCTTATTTCATTTATTTTTTTGTATGGCCATTAGTTCTCTTGTGTATACTGATAAGTAGTCTGATATTCTTTTCTTTTTTGCAATGTCCATTTTTGGAATAACATATGCTATCCTGCTTGATTCCTCATAGGATCTTTTGAAGCATCTGTAAATATTTGAGTGCAACATCTATAAATAATCCAGATATAATCCCTTACCATACTAGTTTCTTGAACTGTGCTTCCTTTCTTTTCTCTTGATTTTAAAAGAGTTAATTCAACTACTGGACTAGGCAGAATCCACAGAGGAACATCTGAAATAATAAATCTTGGAATACTTTTGCGTTTTCCTAATCCCATTTCATTGTTTCCAATTATCCATCCAAAACTTCTACACTTTCCTTTCCCATACTCCCAACATGTTTTTATTACAGATTTCATAGGGTGTGACTCATCTTGACCTTTTAAATTTGTCCAATACACCGTCCTCGATTGTTTCCACCTAATACACAGTGGCATTTCCCCTACCTCTACTTGCAATGCCGATACCAGTGTAGATGGATATGCACCACAGCTGATTCTCAATGCTTGGGACTGTATTCTATCTAGCCGTAATAACTGTGTCATGCTGGCTGAATCATAGACTACACATTCATAATCTAATACTGATCTGATCATTGATCCCCACTCTCTTCCAGTTAAACCCCTTATTACATTTAAAAGACCTTTTTTCTATTTTATATATATGACTTTTCCATGTTAATTTTTTTTATCGAACCATACCCCCAAAAACCTTACTACTGGTACCTGACACAATACTTTATCATATAATTTCAGATTTACTTTACAGTTAACTTTTCTCTTTGTGAAAACCATCATCTGCGTTTTTTTCAAAGGAAAATTTGAATCCCCATTTTTATGACCGATTCTCTACCTGCATCAATGCTTTTTGCATTTTCCTTTCACAATATTGTACGTTCCTCCCTCCATACCAGAGAGCCCCATCATCAGCAAATAGAGATTTACCTGCTGTCCTTTCAGCTGTTTCAAATACATCATTTATCATAATTATGAACAATAAAGGACTTATGACGCTACCCTATGGGGTTCCATTTTCTGCCACACCTTTCTCTGATATTTCCTCTCCTACTTTAAATTGTATTCTTTCAGCAAGAAATTATTTTATCCAATTATATATTCTACCCTCTATCCCCAACTGCTCTAGTGTAATTAATATTCCCTCCTTCCATAACATATAAGCTTTTTCTACATCTAAATAAACTGCTATCACTGATTCCTTATTTTGTAATGCATTTTGTATATCATTCTCTGAACACACAATTGAATCCAATGTACTTCTCCCATTTCTAAACCCATGTTGGTATGGGGAGAAAAATTTCCTTTTTTCCAAATAATATATTATTCCATTATCTATCATCCTCTCCATTAATTTACATAAATGAGACGTTAGCACTATTGGTCTATAATTTAGCGGGTTACTAGGGTCTTTCCCTGAGTTTTTTATTTTTATTTTTTATTGGTATTATTAAAGCTTCTTTCCAACTCTGGGGGATTTCCCCTTCCATCCAAACTTTATTATAAAACTTTAAAACCACCTTAATAGACTCATTACTAAGATTTTGCAACATTTCATAACTTATACCATCTTGTCCTGGAGTTGATTTTTTTTTTTTTTCTTAACGTTCTTCCTAACTCCGTTAAAGAGAATGGGACATCCAACAAATGATGGGGTATTATTTCCTATTTCACTACAAAAATGTCTCCAGTACTCTTTCTTAGATTTCCTAATTATCCTTCTAACTTTTGCTTGGGCTTGTTTATACATTATTAGGCTTATGAAATTATGCTTATTCTTGACTACTTTAAATGCTTTCCTTTTCTTTTTAACTGCATTTGAACAATCCTCAGTCCACCATGGAACTATCTTCTCTTTCCTTTTACCTTTACTTCTTGGAATACTTTGAGAAGCAGAAAATTGTGTAATTGAGTTTCTCTCTTTACTCACCTCTTCTATTATACTTTTTTCACTTACCTCAATTTTTTTAAAGCCTTCTTCACTCAAATTACTAAATTACCCCAGATCAGCTTTTTCTAACACCCACCTCTCCATTATTCTCGAATTTACACTCTTTAACCCTCCTTCGATCATGATATAACTCATGATTGGAAAATGATCACTGCCTATTGTACATTTCTTTAGTACTTCCCAATTCACAACCCCTCCTAATGAACTAAAAACAATTGTTAAATCCACTACTGATTCTAATCCTGTTGCTATATCTATGCTTATTGCCCTCCCATCATTTAAACATACCATAATCTTTTCTTCTATTATTCTCTCTATTATCAGTCCATTATTATCTACCTTTCCCCCCTGAATGTGCTATGTGCATTAAAATCACCACACCAAATTACCCTTTGCCCATCTAATCCTTCAACTTCTTCAAGCTCCGTTACGTCTAACATCCTACATGGATTATAAAAGTTATACACTACATAATTTCTCTTCTTGACCCAATTCTCTATGACCACATACTCAACCCTTTTCCTATCTCTCTATATGGCATACCATATTTTATAAAATTTATACATCCACCCCCATTTCCTTTTTCCCTTTCCCTCCTTACGTTACACTTGAATATCCCTTCACCACAAAATCCAGTCTTGGTTTAAGCCATGATCCCTGAATACAAATCACACTTGGTTTTATTTCCAATTTATTTATATAACCTTTTAGTTCCTGCCCATTGGCCACTAAACTTCTTGCGTTCCATTGTAAAATGACTAACATATGTTTATTATCCAGGCCATGAACCTTGACTATGTTGCATTTCCACTGTCAACTCATCCCTAATCACTTCCCAAGGAATTCCTCTTATTTCAAGAAACTTTTCAGCAGCTTTAAGGATGATCTGGATTTTTTCCATTGTTCTTTCTGTCTGGGCCTTATACAGTTGACTACCTCTGTCATAAACAATAAGAAGTTTTTTCCCCCTACCACCATTGTTTCCTCATCTATCTTCCTGGTTCCCCCACTCCAGTGAACCCTCAGTCCTCTTTGTTTAGCTGTGGAACCCAGAAATTTCACTGCCTCTGAATACGACATCTTATTCTTAATTCTTGCTTTCTGTATTTCCACTGCTCTTTTCCTTGCTTCACATCCTCCAAATGCCTCCACAATTACAACATTTGGCTTCTACTCCTACTCCACGTTTCCCATTATCATGCTCACCAACACATCGCGCACACCTCTTCTTGGACCTACATAATTTAGCAATATGTCCATATTTCTGGCAGTTATAACACCATAACGGTGGCGGTACATAGGCCTATTCCCTCACCGGAAAACGAATAAATCATAATTTAACTCGATCCGCATTAATTATTTTCTTCAAACCTTAATCGAACCGACAAGCCGTCTCTCCTGCTTCCATCTCGATTCATCGGAACTCCTGTTTTCACACCACTTACCCACATTTTTCTCCTACTACAGTACTACTAAGAATTCCCAGTTTACATACCACTTTTAATATCTCTATTACTACTTTTCGACCCTTCCTGATTATTATAATTTTTCCTTTTCTTAGTACCTATACCCTTCCCTCCTACCATCATCTCCTGACTCATTTTCATATATTTCAGTCTCCAATCCAGCAACTTTATTCTTTCCCCGTGTTTTTTTTTTTCCTTCCTTTTTTCATTTCTCTCTCCTTTCATGTCGCCGGTTGAATCTTCCTCCTCGAACACCAACGTGCAATCCCGCCGAGTGTTTTCTTCCGACCAGTTCGACATGTACATCGAAATCACCTGTCGCCGTTTCGCAAGTCTGATGTGTCAGTTCAAGTAATAGTTTTCGCACATAACACAAAATAGTAATACTTTATTATGCAGTGGTTTATGCACAACAATGACAAACAACAATACAAAATTAAAATACAGTCTGACATCAGGTGACATATAATATTATGAGAAACATGATTTTAAAATTATACGAATAACTAAAGTTCACAATCAGGTTTTTTACTTTGTTTATACAATCCCTATTGGTATTTTGAGAGAATGACGGCCCATGTCGCAGGAACAATACATAATAAATAAATAAATAAATAATAGATAAAAACCAATCAAAATATAGGATGAATATGAAGCACAAGTGAAACCAAAACAAATACCGCAATGTATAATTTTCAGTTCAGTAATTTCTTTTAAGCAAACAATTATTTAAAAAATCAAAAAAAAAAACTCTTGAAATCTGACATATTTTCATAACTAACAATTATATTTAATTTAGAGATTTATAATATTAATTTGTTTAGAATTATAATGAAAATATTAATTAATTTAATTACTTTTAAATTAAACAATGCACTTTAAAAGTACTGTTATTATTAATTCTACTTAATATTGCACTTAATTGGAAAGGAGAGCTCAACTCAGTAAAGTGAAATTATTCAGCAGCCACAGATCTATCTCAGCAACAGCAGCAGTATCAGGACATTGGGGAGGTAGAATATGGGACAGGGGTGCACTGCAACTCCCAATGACCTACCTGGAAACATACACAGAGTCAACAACAAACATTTTAACAGTATAAACCAATGACATCTCTTAAAACATCCAATTATCAAAAATTCCGGTTATTTATTTCAAGAATCATCTATGCTTTACCTAAGAAACATACATAATTATTTTCTTTTACCATCATTACCTACTTTTTAAGCCACCTCTGCCAGACATTCTTGAGAGATCAGACTTTGCATACCTTTCCCATTTCAAAGATTGCTCATACATTTCACTATAAATACTTTTCATTAAATTGAAGACCTTTCTCTTCTCCCTCCCTATTTTACAAAAGGAATGAAAGTACCTCTGAAATCAACAGGTTTGTTTTCCCAGGGGTTGAGCACCATGGATAGGGCCGTCTCCTGCAGTGGAGACAGAGCAGAGCGCTGGGCATCTGTTACAGCAATGGCTTGCTCATATGTGAACATACTAATTTGTTCCTGGTTAAACACTACCTGTGAACAAAGAATGTGGCAAAATCAGGTAAAAAAGATTCAAATACGGTGCTGTACTTCAAAATACTGTTCATCTTAAAAACAGAGGACATCTGAAGAGTGTTGTCAATAGTCCCTTTCACACATACAGCCTTTTCCAGAAAATTACCCGCAAATTTCAGGTTAGAGGTCATGTGTGAACATACTGGTAAATTTTGCTCTGGCAGTTTCCCTTAATGAGAAGTTGTATCATTACCTATACATTTCCATGTTGATGGTGTGTGAACAGCACATGTGGTACATTTAGCAGTTAAGACAACCGAACAATTTTCCTGTAATTTACCTGGTTGCATGTGCAAAAGGGGCTAATGACGCTCTGTGAAAATAACAGTTTTTATAATTTGCTGTTAAATCAGTAATGGTGACAGTAAAAAGAAAAAGGAAGAAAAAATATGATTTTTCTTGCCATCCCAATAACATTTTGAACACAGTCAAATAGTTGATTTGCAACACATTACTGGTGCATCATTCACTTCAGAATATTAATTTGTGAAGGGGCAGGGGAAAAGGGCTACTAACTGCAAATTTGCCCGCAGGGATGAGAGAGATTGCCAGAGGGGAGATTCCTTCGATTTGTACCCTCACCAAAGCAGACATGGACATATCCGGTAGCCCCGCTACAGAAGGGGGAGAAATGTACAAAGATACCACTTATAAAAAAAAAAAAAAAAAAAAAAAAAATATAAAAAAAAAACGCAAATATTGCAATGGTGAACTAAAAAGAACAAATAATGCAAACCAAATCATCTGTATGCCAACAATACAGAAATAATTCAGGCCAAAATCGAAATTATCATAAATTTGCATTGACTACACTTTACCAGATCTTTTTTTAAATGCTTTCAGTACAGGCATATATACCTGCAATTGCTCCTATCTCAATGAAGACCTCTGATCCCCAGGAGCTGACTGGTCCAAATGTCAATCTATTACTAAGCAGCCCTATCATTACCTGCAACTGCTCCTCAGAGCAGGACAGGCGCAAACGACCCAGCCACAAAACTGCCTTACTGAAATAATAATAAATTACACACAATAATTCACACAATAATAATAATGATAATAAAATACACACACATCACATTCAGCACAAGTGCAATATAATATTGTTAACTATTACTGAAACATTTTAGACTTCAGATAAAATAAAATAAAATAACCTGAACTCTACTGCATTCAGGGTGCGCATGACAGGTGCCTCAATTCCACACACAATGTGCCCCAAAGCCACAATAGAACTGGAGTCTAACTGGCTAGGAGTCTTTCTGGTTGAGTTCATCACAGTGGAAAATATTGTCTTTAACTGCAAGTGCAAACAGACAGTTACATTCAGTTACATTAAATTATGGAAGGAAAGAACAACAGGCTTCTCTAAGCCCATTAGTGAATTTTACATTATCAGTTGTATGTTCTATAAAAAGGGTCTTGTTGGAAACTGCCAATTTATTTAACACATTGTTCATCAGTACTTTTACCTGTCTGCTGGTCCACATGTTGATTGCACCCATAGCTGAAATTGATTGAATATCAGACAATCTAAGAGAAGCCAACTCTTCAACTGAGAGCTGAGTGGCAATGCGACCCAACTGAGAGATCACAGAAGGGGTGAAAGAGGAGGGCAATCCATACACCTACACACACACACACAAAATTATATATATAAAAACACTATTTCCATTATACTGTAGTGATGCAAATTGGAAACCACCAAGTGGAATGTGGTCACTCAAATTTAGGAGCATATGAGTTGATGGAGAAAATCTGACACCTCTTTGGTCTTCGTAAGGAGCACTGACAGCTGGAATGCACTGAAAAAGGGATCCTGGCCAATGAGCTCCAAGCATCTCTGGAAAGCAGCTGGTGGCATGTTTCTAAGGCTGTCAATACTCCAGGCAACAGGTTGTGTCACATGCAAGCTCTCACAAGTGGGTATCAGTCCAGTAACTAAGACATATTGATGGAGAGAAATCAAAAAGTGTGTGCAGAACAACTAAATGAAAAAGGGTTAAGTGATTATTACATTCCCTCACAACATGTTAGTTATTAAAAAAGGATAAAATAATTTTAACAGAAAGGCCAAAGCAGAAGATTATACTAACAAGTGCTGCGTCCAACACTGAGGAAACCAAGGAAATACTGAAGCACAAACTGCTGCTTGTCAAATAATTCTGAGGGTTTCTGCCCACACAGAGAGCCAATCTCTCCTCTCTCCCACTGCTTCTGACTGAGGTACAGTCTCTCAATGCGCTCTAAGCTCATCAAACCCTGAAGACACACACATTCACATGTAGACAGGTCAAAACACATGCAGAGTGATTAAAAAAAAAAAAAAAAAAAACTCTGTGTGAGTATGTCCCTTTCTGTTGCATGATGAAAGTACAGTAAGTGAATGACTGAAAACTATGTGTTTGTTCACATACTGCTGGGATCAGCTGAATAGTCTCCTTTGGAAGAAAAAATAAGAAACGGTCCACTTGGTTCAGTGTCTCAGACGTCCAGTCTTGTACAGGGCTATGTAGAAAAAATATTAATATTTGGCTTTTTAAGTCATAAGCCATATTACAAATTACATTATATTATAATACTATATTACATTATATTATATTTATGTGGCGGAGGGGGCGTAGTCGAGCGTACGTCTGGGGAGAAAGCAGTAAGTGTGCACACACCTGAGCGCTATAATGTCCAACACCTATTTCTGATTACTGTAGTACTGGGGAGAGCGATATAAGAAGGAACCACACCAGTGAGAGGCAGACACAAGAAGACGAGTATGTATAAAGTGACGGCTAAAAAGCAAACCGTTATAAGTCGGCTCGACCACGCTTCTGCCGCCACAATTATATTATATTATAAAATTATTATATTATATTAAATTAAATTATAATACTTGGACAAACTACTGTCCTTACCCAAATGTTTTTGGCTCCTGTAGCATGGCTGCCACCAAGGCTCTTTTATTGGTATTGTAGCAGAATCCTCGAAGGAACTCCAGACCATCAACAAAAAAGCTCCTATCCAATTGCAAAAATATCTCATCTACCACAAATGTTGCCATGACACCAAGCGAACGAAACTCCTCTTCAGTGTACAGGCCAGTGTACATGTCCTAATGGGGGGGGGGAATCAATGAATAGTGCTTGGCTACAGATTTAATTAATTAATAATGATGTTGGTCAGCATCTTCAGTTTACATAGGATCTATGGGAAATAATTACATAACCCTCAAGACAGTAGAATGAGTCTCTTTACCAGCCTTTGAACCAGCTTTTCCACCAGGACAGCTTGTTTGGTGCTGGGAAGCAACAGGAAGTAATGTGGGTCCTGCACTATCATGTTCCTCAGAGAATCCATCTTATCAGGAGGAAATTTCTTAATGGTGCTTAGCCTTTAGACAATGACATCACAGTTAACAAAGATGTGAAGACATAATTATAATGCATGCATGCTGAATCTATCTAATGACTTACGGAAGTGACAGAGCAATCTGAGACCCCAAATCTCCAAGTAACTCTAATAAGAAGTCAAACTCATAGAGTTCATCAATTATGCACTTTTTCTGTAATAAAGAAAAGGAAAAGATATACCTAAATGAAACTTCTATGAATGAAGTGTAATATTTTTCTAAGAAAATCATTCGTTTCACTCAAGGGTGTATCAGATTTTGTTAGAAGAAAAAGCTGATTAAATGCAGCTGAGAACTCATGCATGTAATTAGGCTATTCAAATAACAATTTACTTTTAAAAACATGCAATAATTATAGCAATACTATATGCAATTTTCTAGATTCCAGACATTTGTTTGTCGGCATACATGTACTCTAACTCTCAGTTAATAATGACTAATTTGAATGAACAACTGACAATATTGACCTGAGAGATGATTAACAAATGAAAGAAAAAATACATTGGTAATCTCTGATATTTAGTTCTTTAATTTGGGTATTTAAATTTAGGTTTTCACTAGCATACCAATGAGGCGTGGAGTGGAACAGGCTGCTCTCTCAGAAACTGCTGAACGTCACGCAAAGGCAATAGAGACGCCAGGTTTTGAAACAATTGTTTAAGTGTTGTGCAACTCGCTCCCGGAGCCACTGTCCCCAGAGATCTAAAATGTCAGAGACAGAAGAAAACAAACAAACAGAAAAAATGAATACACATTGCTTCAGAGCAGTGTCATGTTGTATGGTCAAGGGAAGTGATTAATATGGCTGTCAACTAATTTTCACATTTAAAGCCACAAAATCAACGTACAAATTCATAGAAATTCATAGGCAAAACATACGTGAATTCCTTTTCTGAGAGAATTGGCTTGGAGTCTGTGGCCTCTTTAAAAAGAACTTTAGCCTATTGAATAAAAGAAGAAAACATCATAACGCTCTATGGTATTTAAGATTTTAATCTAACTCTTCATGCACATGATGATATAAATTAATAAGCATAACTGTAAATGCTATACATTGCACATTTATAGCCTAGCAGTACTGTATAGTCACATGTGAAATCAGTGACTTTCTGGCTCTGAAATCTTGTTTAATGAAAGGAGAATTGCAAAACACTTTCATGCTTAATGTCTTAGAAAAAGGGACTGACAGTACTAGCGACACTCAGGTTGATTTCCATCTTATTTTCTGCTAGTTAACATGGCATGCCAACAGGAGATACAGTGTCTTGTGTGCTAAATCAGAGGTTACACAACAAGAAGCCTCTGCTCCAATATCAATAATTAAACTATTAGTAATTAGACACTCTAGTATTGTATCTCTGAGGTAATGGGGAGTGTCATGAGGAAAAACACTCGTTATTACCCCTAACCCATACACACAATCAGTCCAATAGTTAATTGTGTGAAGAATATATTTTTGCTCTTTAAAACTAAATTATGGTTGATGAAGTGTATGATTAGGTTAAAGAATATACCTGCTGTGTGTTCCAGTGGCGAGTGTGTACAGCTTTGTCACTGACCAGCAGTGAAGGGACTCTGGGATTTACACTGAGGAGAGGAGTGCTGGAGAGTAATGGCTCAACTTTATCCAACCACAGGGGTACAGAAGTGGAACCCTAAAACATGGAAGATGGCAGAGAAATTCACATGATTTGTTCTAATACTGTGAGTGCTGACATTTCTGTTGCCAACAAACTTGGCTAGTAAGGGAACACATTTGGCATCATTAATGAAACAAAAGAAGAAAGAATTTCTGTGTAAATCATTAATAAATCCATTCTAAGGTAAATTGCGACACTGAACTGAATGTGATAGTTTACATAAGAATGGTTTTAAATACTTTTACACACATAAATGTGTTCTGTTCATGTTTAATAAAAGAGGCCCAAGATTGTGTGTTTAGTCTGGTGCTCCTGGCTGAAAATCTGACAATATTTATGAACCTGTGACGTGCACAGAATGGGGGCAGCAGGTGCACAAGCCCCTGCCCCTTTCGTTCACAAATCTAAAGGTGCCCTTTTGGTCATCCAGAAAAAGGGCAAGAATTGTAACAATTAAATTAAAATAGTTAAATAAAACAAAAATCTCATTATAATCTCACAATAACAGTAATAATGTGTTATTATGGGATTTCTTTGTAAATCAAAGGTGCCTTTAAGTGCATGAACAATAGCAGACTGGGGGTGGATTCCAATTGCAAGTGATCCTCCCTATGCTCTATACTCACTCCGAAGTGTAGAGCCCTTGAAGTGGGTACTCTGAAGGAAACATGGCATTACTGTATGAATGTACCTTTCGTTAATCGTCTTGTGGAAAGGCCCTTCGAGGAATTTTTTTTTTTTTACTTTCGTTTTGAACCTGCTTTCGAGTGGCATCCCCTCCTGCAGCAGTGTCTTTCAAGGAAGTAAAAAATGCAGTTTTGTTTTCACCCCGGCCCAGAGCATCGAAGTGCCGTTACCTCAGACAAGTAACAGGTCAGATAAAAAGTCCACTCCATGTATTGTGCTACCAAATACTAACAAAGTGTATGTAAACTTCTGACCCACTGGGAATGTGATTAAAGTTATAAAAACTGAAATAAATCATTCTCTCCACTATTATTCTGACATTTCACATTCTTAAAATAAAGTAGTGATTCTAACTGACCTAAGACAGGAATTGTGAAAAACTGAGTTTAAATATATTTGGCTAAGGTGTATGTAAACTTCTGACTTCAGCTGTATATATACTGTGTGTGTGTGTGTGTGTGTATATATATATATATATATATATATATATATATATATATATATATATATATATTATTAGAAGAAAATGGTTAAACACTCAAAAATCAAAGAAATTAGTTAGTATTTATAATTACTAATTAAAAAACAAAAAAACAAACTGTGCCCTTTTTTATCCTTCTGCCCCTGTCCCTGCTAAGGTCTGTGCATGTCACTTGTGAACTAACTTTCAGCTAGTTTCCTCTAACTCATATGTTTTAATATGAGCATGTGGTCATCGGTAAGTGTGATCTGGAGCTCCACCTGATGCCGTCAGCAATTTCCAACTTTGTTTAGTTAGTTAAGATCAGTCAAGATGAACACACCCGCATGCAGAGTTATTTACGATCGTACTTTCCTACATCTGATCATTAGCGTAGAGAAATTTTCCAAGAACATGTCATCTGACTTTTGTTTAATTAACCTGCAAAAGCAATCAAATCTACTGAAATACTCTTAAGTGCACATTCAGTCTGTTGTTTGATATGCTGTTTTACTCTTGTGCCATCGGTAAACATGGCAAATTACACAATGTACAGCATATGGTTATTTTAAATCATCATCCGTAGTGAATTCTACTAATAGAACGAGGCATCAAGCTATTGATGAAACATTTTAATATTAGTTAAGGTTTTACATGTACTATAGTCTAGTGCATCCTCAAATTTAAATGATACTCGAAATGCCTCTCCCAGTGGCATGGCCGGTGTCTGAATGTTTGCAAATAGTATAATGATGCTCAACTGTTTCGTACTCCTTTTTTGGCTCTGGGCGAAGAATGAAGAAAAACTTTGCCGTGTGTATACCGGGGCCTTTAGAGTAAGTTTCTTACCCAGAGTTTGGTGGTGATGGTGTTGGCTTGTGGAGGAGTGAGCCCAGGAGTCTGAAGACTGATTCCAGGTAAAGCTTCCAGAAAAATGTCAGATGGCAAACTCCACAGTATTTCCACCTTTACTCCACTCACAAGAGATCCCAGCATAGACAAATGCACAGAGCCAGGCAGAGCCAGCTGAGAAGCAATGATTCAGATCCATAATAAGATGCACAATATTTAGTTATATTGAGAATGTAACATATCCAACATAACGAACCAAAGTCTTTACTAGTTATACAGTTGCAAAACGGTTCCATTGGCAGTCTTAATTGTAATATAAAATATCTTTAAGTTATCTCATTGATGGTACACATGTGATAGAGGCTTTATGTTCACTTAAGACACACTGTCTGTTGGCTGCACCTGTAATCATTCAGTCTCACCTACATTTCGATGTTCGCTTTAAACCAAAGAAACAAAACACAAAAGGCAGCTGGATATGCCTGGTGTAATCCTACACTGCCACAAACTGCTAAATCACATGGATCATGTGAGTAAATGTTATGTGCACTTTCCAATAGGCAAAGAAAACTATTGAGAAATTGACTGGTGTGTGAGTGTAGGCCAAAGCGATTGTCCTTGAAACACCCCAGAGTTGATTACACTGGGTTGTGGGCCAGTTGGCTTGAAAAAATGCTGACATTTCAAATACAGACACACACACACACATACATTCATACACAGAGGCTAGGAATTGGCCATCCTCTCAAAGGCTTAATAAAAAACAGCAAAGCAAGCACAAGCTTCTCTGTTTTTCTCCCCTTTATAGCAAAGACATACTTACACTCAAATTGGCTGAGATCTTGTCAATGATAACACCTGCCTTTATGGAAAAACACAATATATTGATTAATAGGTAATAGATAAGGCACAGCATCATAAGGCATGAAGAACAAATATACCAACTGATAAAGCCTCTGGTGTTAAAAAACAGGGATCCTAGTTACTCACTTGAATTTAATTCAAACTAATTGTTCTGAATTATATCAGGACATTCCCTTCTTTAACTATAACTGGTAGTAAAGACTCTTGGGACATCTGAAGCTGAGGGTTTCTGCTATTCCATTGTACTCCGTCCTCTGCCTTCCTTATGTTTTGGCTGCACGTTGTGATGGACATGCAGAATTCATGTTTGGTCATGCAGAAATAATTAAAAGGCTTGAGCAGAGACACAATCCCCTACTATATCAGATACCTTGGCTCCTCTGACAGCAGTCTTCCATCTGTTGCAAAGCCCTCAAGACTGAACCCACACTGCCTGCTTATGACCTTTGACCTCTACTCAAATTCAGCACTCACTGGGGTATACTATACCTAATACTTCAGATATACTTAACAGAAAATTTTTCAGAAGCTAAATGTGTTTAACTAAAGGTACTGATTTTACTAATTCACAGTATTAAGTCTTTAACTGTTTTCAGTCAAATTCCTAAATGAAGAGAGAAAAGACGACATTTACTTAAGAAGTAAAATTGCATAAGATAGTAAGACTTATTTTGAGAGAATATACCACATTTTGAATTCATTTGATTTTTCTTACATAATTGGCAATTCTTTTTTTCTTGTTTAAAGCATAAATCTAACAACATTTTGTGAGGTTTATGCTTTAAAAAAAGGCAATGGGTTAAGACAAATAAACTTAAAACTGATGTATGTAACTTTTTCTGTGTTAAAATACTTTCTCCTATCGAAGCTTAACATGCAGAGACCACTATTTGTAAGTCATTCATAGGTACATTTTCTAAAACTAAGAATTCTTTCTCTTTTTGAAGATATACTGTAAATCGTCTGAAAACAAGTCTTATTATATATCACAAATTTTCTTCTCCAGTAAATGTATCTTGTTTTAAGGATGCTTAGATATTGTTACTGGAAAACAAGTCACAATACTGATTAAGAAACATGATATTTTGCAGTGTAGAAGTGGTTTAACAAATTCAGGTGGTGTGTACTGTACCTGTGCTGGGGTGAAAGGCACAGAGGCTAAGGTGCTCAGGGCAGGCATGATCTGGGCTGAGGTGAGCTGCTGCAGGAAGCTGGATCCCAGCAGAGGCAGGAAAGGTGCAAGCTGGGAGACTCTCTGAGAGGTGAGGCTGGAGGGAGACTGCAGCTCAGATGCATTCAAAACCAAGGATATCTGGACATAAACACAAAAGTTATTCCACCACCTGATATTATTTTATGTGTATCACTACAATGAGGAAGCTGTTTTTGAAGAATGTGTAATCTTTGAAAATAAGTATTAATTAATCATCAGTATTTATCAGTTCAGACAACTGATCTGGAATGAGTAGTTGTGGCATTGCTATTTTACCATATTACTAGGGACACTGACTCCCTGGATGACACATGTCATAATGTTGTTCTGGATCACCGAGAAAGCTTCTGTTCCAGTATATGCCATCAGCTGGCTGGGGTTAGCCAGACAAGACAGATTACCTAACCTGTGTTGTGTAAAACAAACATATGTGAAATTAATATGGGATATATCATTTTCTTTTTAATGATGTATGATGACATTGTATTTAACTAACCTTCTGATCTGGTTAGCAGTAAGATTCCTGAAGGCTCCAATGAGACTCTGAGCAATGAACTGCTGCTTGAGGGGACTCAAGGTGTTACTCATTAGGACATCCAAACCATCCAGCAGCTAAGAGAATAAGACACAGGATCATGAGGACATGAGTATTTTATGACTCATTATGGTCGTTTTAGACAATGCATTTAGTCAAAATGACCATTTAAAATGTCTTTAAAAGTTTTTTTATACCATATTGTTTTTAAGAAAACCATTTTGTGCTAAAGGGATAGTTCACCCAAAAATGAATATTCTGTCATCATTTATTCACCCTTGTTGTTCTGAACCCAGAAGACTTTCTTTTCTAACATTCTGGGTGAACAATTTAGTAAATGTCCTTTGTGTGTGTATGAACAGCCGTGAAGAACTTCTCATTATTGTGTTCACTTCAATAAGCCCCACAATCTTATTCACTGTCCACCACACACCCATTTCTAATTCATGTGTCTTTGTGTTTATTTATTGAAAACATACTACGAGGGTATGTCTGTTACAGTGAACCAGAGTCCAGCATTGGCATTTTCCCCACTTGAGCTGCCAGAGGGTTAACCGGAGCCAAATGAGCTCAGATATCTTTGGGAGGTGTTGGGGCTGTTACCTGAGTAGGTGACAGGTACTGGAAGCTCTGGAAGGGCAGATATTCGATCAGGTTACCAGTGTCTCTGATGAAGGATAAGCTGCTGGCTGTAATTTTAGGCCAGCTCATGGACTGACTAAACCACCGACCAAATGCTTGCTGCTGCTCCAGGGAAAGGTTTTTGATGCTGAGGTTAATGATGCTTAACCTGGAGAAAAGTATGGAAACAGAGTGTTTTATAAGAATAAAAAAAATAAATAAATAAATAAATAAAAATTATATATATATATATATATATATATATATATATATATATTTTCTGGTAGTTAGAAAGAAAATAATTAAATATGTGTGATCTTTTATCCTACTCACGATTCACTCAGGCTTTTCATAATGTTTGAAATTCAAATCAGCCAGAATCATAACAGAAAAAAGGAGGGAGAATGGGATCGGGAAAGGACCTTGAGCTGGATTCGAAACCTGGGTCATCCAGAATCACTCTGAGTTTAACAGGAAGTGATTAACAGGTGGTGCTTTTAAAGCTATTTAAACAGGTTCTACAATATGTGTGTCACTTACGCATTGATGTTCTGTAGAGGAGGCATTGACATGATGTCTGAAGGTGTAGCCAGTGTCAGCAAAAGGCCCATGTCAGGGAACAGGCTACTATCCCTGGGCAGGTGTGTTTGAAAGAGCACGGACAGCATGGTATGCAGGTACACATATGACAGCTTCAAAAGTGGAAAGAGTGAAAATTACATTAATGCACAGATAAAGCATATGAGTTAAGGAAATCTAGCTGAAAGTTAGTTCACAACAGTGATGTGCACAGACCTTAGCAGGGACAGGGGCGGAAGGATCAAAAAACAGCACAGGCTTTTGCAGTTCACAATTAGATCAAGTGCTAGATACTTTGTACCTCTTGCTTTGGTGGGCATGGTTTACCTGTAAAGTTGCATGGTTCCTGTTGTAATACTGCAGAATCTCCCTTACGACTGTGATGTCTGCAGCACTGAGCACTGACCTCAGATTGGACAAAGGAATGCGAAAATACTCCTGTAAAGCAATAATCAGAACTAATGTAAAAGCCTGCCTAAAAAACTGGGGACTTTTAGGTCCCCCTTTATATTAGGTCTATAGTAGTCTTTGACTACTGTTTACTTAAGCATTTCATACAATGTACTTATTATGTATATATGCAGTGTTGCATAGTACTTACATTTAAAGCACCTGCGTTTTATTACATTTGTAATTGCACTGTTAACATTACCCCTAACTCTTACCCTAACCTCTAACCCTACTCCTAAATCTATCCGTACCTAAACTTCAGTAGCAGCAAATGTGAATCTTGTAAAAATGTTTTAGAACAATATAAAGTTACACAATAAATAAATATTTTATTTTATGTATTTACATAGTAGTTAGACACCTAATATATAGCGGGGCCCACTATTACACTGAATTCGGCAAGTGAAACAGGAGATTGTTTCTGAATGGTAATGCAGGCTGACACTTTGACAAATGAAATAGGAATCTGGCCCAAAACACTTTAAAATGTTATTTTTATCATTACAAAGCCAGATAATTACAAAAACATGCAAATACATTTTTCCAACCAACCTTGATTAGGAAGAAACTACTGGCTACACCCCTTCCTGTTTGCATCAGACTGGTCAGAACTTTCTGAAATACACACATGGAAAGTTTCAACTGGAAATAGAGTGTTATTATCATATTGTCATGGAAATGACAAGGAAAAAATTATATCTGAACAATGATGACAACTACAACAAACATTAAGTATTTGTATCAGTACCAATGTAGAGACAAATCAAATGACTCAAGAGTTAATATTACACGCTTAGGAAGAGATTTATATCATCCAGTGTCAGGTATAACACCTTATACCTCATGTTGATGAGTTAGACCATGGGTCAATTACAAAATAGTAGTGAACCTGGTAATGGATATGCTTAATTAATAACCAGAAGAACTTCCAGAACTATCTCATAGTACATTTTGTTTAACATTAAGGATTGATGTTCAGGAAAACCTCAATCTAATGATCTAATGAATGCAATTGTTTGCCTTGTTCTTAATACTAATTCATGTGTAAGTAGTGATAGAATAATAATGCTAACCCCAAAGCACTGCAGAAGCACACGCTTGTTGTCAAAGTTGGTCTCGTTCTCCATGTAGACGACCATTGACTCTAGTACACTAAACCGAATATTCTCTGTCACCCTCATAGTAGTCACCTGGCTTTCCTCTAGATCCAAAAGTAGGACAACCCACAAGCTGGTGGCTTGCCTGACAACTGATGCCACCTTTGAAGTCATTAGATTCTCCAAGCGTGGTTGGAGAATCTCTATGCCACATCTCAAAAGCATCCGGAGGCCCTGGATCTGACTGGCTCCTGGTTGGCAGACAGAGCTGAAGTCTGTGCTGCAGGTCCAATTTAGCTTCTTGACTAACTCCCTTGTTAGACACAGCCGGGGTTGTGTGGAGTTACTCCCATTGACATTGGGGATATGGGGACCTGTGTAAGTAGCACAGAGAGTGCCAACCCATAGGCTGGAGGCCTCTTGAGTGATGTGGGTGAGCATAGAAGAGTCACTACAGATGGAGGAAACAAAGTTGGCCTGGTCATAGTCCCAGCAAAGAGTGAGGAGTGCAGCATCTGGGTGCAGCCAGGCCCAACTGGAGTACTTGCACAGCTCAGCTGGTCGGAAACCCATCAGGTTTCCCCCGTTCCCTGTCCCAGAATCAGTTGGGTTTGGGCCAGAACCAGTTAGGTTTGAGCACTCTTCCAGTAACCAGGTGTTGTCTAAATTAGCAAGCAAATTCTGGAGAACCGTGACATTGGCACATACATTGCGAGTGAAGTTCTCAGTGTCAAGATTGGCACAGAGAGCAAGGTCGGTCATGTCTACAGTAGTAGCCTGGCTCCAATCTGAATAGACACAAACCTGTGCCAACATGTTCACAGTGCCATTATCAGAGCACTCTCGAAACAGCCAGCGGTTGTCGGGATTAAGAGTCAAGTTCTGATACAAGAGCATGTTGCAGCAGACATACTGACGGAAGCCTATCTGGTCATACTGCCAACACAGAACAACCACTGAAGCATCCACATATATTTCAGTCCATTTTTTATAGTCACACCAGAAGTCAGTGCTGAGTGGTGGTGGGCTCGTAGGGGGATTACTGATAGAGAAAGTGCAGTATTGCTCTACCCAAGCATTCACACTGTTATTTACAATGGCAGCAATGAATGTGTGGTTTGTACACACTTCATTAATAAATTGAAACTCATCATTTTGGATACAAAGAGAGATCTGTTCAGTGGTGAACGCTCGTACATTCTTCCATTCAGAGTATTTGCAAGACTCAGCCACAAGGGTGTTTATGTCAGCTTGTAAGGGAGGTTCAGTACAATTGGGCTTCAACCAGTTGTTTTCATCTTTGGAGAACACAATCATAAAGAAGTCCAGGCTGTCACACAAAAGCTTCTCCAATCTCTCCATGTCATTATTCCAACAGAATGTCACAATTGATGGATCAATTGTTTCAAAAGTCCACAAGTTATACAGGCAATACTGCTTCACTATGTATGTGTCTGATGAGTTTGCACAGTATTCCCACACCCAGGCATTACTGGGATTGTTGATCAGCACTTGCATTACATCGTTATTGTCACACACAGCGAGGATGAATGCCTCACGATCATTTTCACTGCACATAGTGACCAGAGCTGGGTCCAAGCCATCTGCAGCGGTCCAGTTCTGATAGTCACAGAGGAGTTCGCTCAGGCTGAGGGTGGACCATGCAACACGCTGACTTGATTGTGCGGTGACAGGTACACTGCAGGGCTCCATGAGAGGTAAGAATATGTTCTGCATTATGTGACACGTGTTCCTCCACACCTGGGTCACCTCAGTGTGGGAGAGCGTGCTAAGCGCTCGACACATCTGATAAAGGACATAAGATTCCGGAGAGCTTGTTGCTAAAATTGTTGTACAAAGAGTTTTATTGAGTTGGTTTACATTTTGAAGTTCGCAAGTTAGAATATTAGTAGGGATGTCCACTGAGGGCTTGGCAGTACGACTGAACTGCACACTACTTGTAGTTTGGCATTCTGGACTTAGGTAACTGCAAGGAATAGGCTCAGGAGCCAAAAACATGTCCAGAAGTGATTGTCCAAAGGACCAGCTCACATTATGATTCATGCCCCTGAATATAAAACACAAGAAATAGAATTAAGAAATTAGTCTTCATTTCATAATAAGAGAAAATAGCTCCCTTTATCATCTGCTTAAAAACAAAACAGTGATAGGATTTTTTGTTCCATCCATATTTAATGTCTAATATTCAGGACAGCTTTTAAAAAAAGAACATTCTGGAATGTGTTTTATAAAAAATAAAAAAAATAATAAAATAAAAAAAAAAAACACTAATTGATGCATAACAGAATAGAATAAAATTATGAAACAGTCTTATTCAAATGTGTAACAAATAAATGGACTTTCAAGGACATACCACATGATAAGCTGCTTTAGGTCACCTGTGTACAAAGACAGATGGAGACAGGGAGAATAATTTAATGCCAAGAAAGTGAATACAAGCATGCATCCAAACCAACACTGATTAACTGAATTAACTTAAATGTATGACACACCTTGCTGACAATTGTCACTTTGGTCTAGAGAAGGGATTTCAATGCCGAACTGTAATCCAAGTTCTAGAAAATCCACTGCCGTTTGAAGCACACTCAACATGATATTAGACATGAATGACATCACAGGAGGATTTGCAAAGTCAATAAAACTACTCCATAAGGCAACAACGTTTTCTGATAGCAGATACATTGGAAGGTCTGCGGACAAAGCATTAATTAACATCTCCTGAACAGTGTTTAACAGAGTTGTGGTGGAATTCACCATTCGCAGATTGGATGTTGATGTGCAGGCTTGAGCTTTAACAGAGGAGATCAGAGACAGTATCTGTCCATTCAGTGCAGATGAAACAGTACTGGTTAAATCAGCTTGCCATCCACAGTACTGTCTGTCTGCCAAAACACAAACTAAAGCCTGAGGGAGAGTTTCAATGAAACTGTCAACCAGCACTGGTTGGTACACAGAGAGTAAACTGTTGAATATAGTAAAATAAGTATCTAAGTTAGTGCTGTCAAGTGCTATTTTCTCATTGGGTCCTGCCATTCTGTTCATGCTCTGATGAAGATTTGATTGGGCCTCTTCATCCTTTTCTTCTCTTGGCAAGGATTTAATGTTTTCTATCAATACTTTCATGTTCCTCTCAAATTCATCTTCACTCTTAGAGCTCACCTTTCTCTGTCTGATGATGGTCTTGGGAGATGATGGATTTCTGTTGTCACTACATGCAATCTCTTTGAAGGAGGGGGGAAAACACTATTTACTGTTCATGTTAGTGTGCATTTAAATAAAAACAGTGTGATACAAATGGACTCAAAGTAATTAATATGTAATTAATATGTAGGCTAATAAATTAGTGGACAGAGCTTAAATAATACATTAAGGTAAAATTTGATTTAGCGTTAATTTGATCTAATATTTAATAATTACATTTTTTTTTTTTTTTTTTTTTTGCAAATATGTTGCAAATGAGAATCCCTGAATTCATCCCTTTTATTTTAAGAAAGAAGACTTATGTCATTTTCAGTTTTGTTCAAGGTGATTGAATCATGTTTTTTAATAACGGTCCATTAAGTAAAGGCTAGAGTAACTCCAAACACACTAGTAACTTTTGGCACCCATTCACATGCATTATATGGACCAAAAGAGCTGAGAAATTCTTCTAAAAATCTTCCTTTGTGTTCAGCAGAAGAACGTCATACACATTTGGGACGGCATAAGGGTGAGCAAATAATGAAAGAATTTTCATTTTTGGGTGAACTATTCCTTTAAGTGCGGTGAATAGACTATTATGAAAAATGTTCAAACTGGACTCAACTTGACTGATCCAATCACAATAGAGATTCATTTCTCAATTACCTGAGATGTTATGAAATGCCAAATGTGTTTGAAATAATAATAATAAAAAAAAGTTTACACTTTTCTGAAGTGGATATTTTGAATAAGCATTATCTTAATTTGTTACTCAAAGCATCTTGCTGTCAAGTAGTTGCCTGGTCAAAGCCGACAAATTTTTGCCCTATAACTATTCTCTCAATATTTGCATATCACAATAACACATTATACCCCAAATGTGGGGGACTTTCACACACAAATTATGCTGCTCCACGCCTCAATCAATATTTAATCTAAGAATGTATTTTATTTTTCCCCCCAATCTGGATACACTTTATGACTAGACAAAAAAAAAAAAAAAAAAAAAACTGTTCCTCAAGATGTGCCTTTATCACCGTTGTACCCTACCTTTATTGCTGTTGTAATTAATTATATTAAAAATGCAGTGTAACATAGCTACAGTAATTTAAGTTGTTACAAAAATTCAGTTTTTAAAATATGAATATAAATATACAACATAATAGCCTAACTAAATAGGCCTAACATCAAGTTCTCTCTCTGAGTTTGTCATTTTAAAAATCAAAGAAATGTAGTAACAATTTATCTTACCTAGAATGATGCTGAGCGTGAGAAAGATGAAACTCCCGCCGTGTCGCATTTTTACCGAGAAATATTCAGATGTCGCTCGGGCGAATTTTCAGTTTGACTCAAGCATGGCCACTATCAGGTCACTGACAATGAAACTGTAAGAGTCCATTTCATCAAGATTAAAAACACAACAGACGCCGTACTATTTGTTTAAGCGTCTTTGTGTATTGATGCCTGCTTCTGGTGCCTCTCTGATTCTGGTCCTGTCCTATCACGGCAGCCGTGTCAACTGGCAGTTCAGTCCTCCATCAGTCCCCTAATTAAACAGAGGCCGAGAAACACACGGAACGGATTTGGGCGTAAAGACACCGCCGACAGAGCTGAAATATTAACACGTCGTGTTGACTGTCCGCAGGTTGGTCACAGTAATGTACACCGGACCTGCGGCACAGGTAGAAACAGACGTCAGCACACACAGGTGGGTGAGATGATGGACTCACAGCGTCACTGATGCACAATATTATTTAAATTAATCCCGAATGAATAAAATGTGCATAAAGTGTGAATATCAAGTCACAAGTGCATTGTGAATGCAGCGCCTCGGAGTGTTTCGAAAATCAGCCTTATAGCATATTAACTATACTTGCTGTAAAATACTTGTAGAAAATAAAAATTGCATTAACGATCTTGGTACACTAATGTATAATATTTTTGCCGAAACTATGGTAAACTGTTAAATAGCTTAGGCTTATAATGGACGACTGAGCAAAAAATGTTTTGTAAGACAATGCTTCTCTACTTTTAAACTTTAGGGTTCCCACGCCTATTAACCAAACAAATCCCTTATTTCACCAGTCGTTCCTGATTATAAAAATATAGGGGCGGGGGTTGTACTTGCTTGTTTTGATTATTGGAAACTACACCCCTGGCACTAACATAGAAAAACTAAGAGTCACTTAGAAAATCTCCAAGACTTTGAAAGATTTTATTGATTTCCATGACATTTAAAATTCTTTGATATTTACAGGCTTTGACTGTGGGAACCCCAGGAACTTTTATACTAAA
The DNA here is from genome assembly GCF_019703515.2 of Myxocyprinus asiaticus. Taxonomy (NCBI): domain Eukaryota; kingdom Metazoa; phylum Chordata; class Actinopteri; order Cypriniformes; family Catostomidae; genus Myxocyprinus; species Myxocyprinus asiaticus. The sequence goes on along the minus strand of NC_059344.1, from coordinate 29,275,683 downwards.
AGTTTGATTAAGAGTTTAGCTCCTTTTAGATGCATTAATCGTAGGTTGCTCTCAATCAAGTTACATTAAGGCATTCAGTTCACTTTTATGAGGTTGCATCACAATGCATCAATTAGATGCCATTTGTGTTGACAGAATCTCACAAAATGGATAGCAGTCATTATCATAACCCTAAAATGTCCATGATATTAAGCACCTTTTGATGGTAAAATGAAGTAGCAGAAAGATACATGAAATACAACCATCTGTTCTTAAGTATTTTGTTTTGACATAAGCCAACACTAATAGAAAAGAGCATGCAATTTTCCAAAGACTTCATTTCAATTATATGAACAATATTAAATAACACGTTTCAGGAAATGACATTTAGACCTAGAGTGTTTCTCCAATGCAGCTCCAGAACAATTGCAAGCCATATGGCTTTTGAAATGTGAAGTACAAAAGAAAATAAAACAAACCTGAAACATTCATCTGCAAAAAAGTGCCTTGATTAAAATCTCAACTTTGTAATATGACAGGCTTTTTTACATGCTAAGAATGTTTCGTGATTGTGTTAACTACATACAAAGATGTAATGACAATAAAAAAAAAATAATCTGTTGTCAAGTTATATCTGCAATAATACACTGGAAAATGAATACATTTTAAAAATAGATATAACATGCCTTTTGGAATACAAAATCAAAATTACAAAGATTTTCCTTTTTTTTTTTTCCAACGAAGCTGGATGTATTTAGTACAATATGCATTTTACAAAAAACAAACAACAACAAAAAATAATTTTGTACATTACAATAAGTGGGTTTTCATATGAAACAAACCTCTGCGTCATCCTTTACACTCATAACATGAAGCTCTTTGACATTCATACAAAATAATTCTCTTTGCAAGAAAGTGCCAGACCCTAAAGGTAGTTGCAACCCGTCTCCCAACATCAGAGCTATCATTCTTGAATTAGGGAAACTATCGGTTCTTTAATTTAACATCTTTTGAAGATTTCTAAGGAATACTTTACCCTAATAAAATGCTACTCATGTGTATTACATACTGTGTTGGCATATGCTATGTATAACCATTTAAAAAAAAGTTTGTGTAACCATTGCCAATTCATGCTAAAAATACAGTGCCCCCTCTCCTCAAATAATTTGGAAGTATTATGGGATATTGGAAATTACAGTATGAACACCTTCCAATAATTTTTTTTTTTAACATTTAATTTTCTTTTTTATTTCATATAAAAAGCACTAAATGGACCCAACCATTTTTTCTACTGCATAAAAGCAAGAGGAAGATCTTTTTTTTAGAAAGACACTTCAACCAAAGGCCAAAATTAAAATAAAAAAATAAAAAGCAACAAATTACTGTGTCATGGTCACAATCCAAAGTAGACAAATTATGAAATCAGTGATTGTCTATTACTAATGACTAGGGGTGCCACGAGATCTCGCGATAAACAATAAACGGCGACAGAGTGAGACAAGACACGAACAAAAGCTGTCTCTCGTTTGCAAGGATGCGTCCTCCGGACGTCGCATTTATCGGCCGCATCCATCATCGAGCCTGTCTCGTATTTTTTTTTTTCGTCTTTCTTTTTCTTATTTTTTATCTATTGTCAATGCCTTTAATGTATATGCACTTACATTTATACAATTGTTAACCTTTTTTGCATTCCCAATCAATTTTTTATTTTTTTTATTAAAAAAATGAAACGAGACAGGCTCGATGACGTATGCGGCCGACAAATGCGACCTCCGGAGGACGCATCCTTCCAAACGAGAGACAGTCAATATGTAAGCACTGTAAGAAAATAGTGCCGTACAACGCGGCTAACACAAGCAAGATGCAAAGACACCTACAGAACCACCGCAGCTCTCAACTAAAATCAACCATGTCTGAAGAGACTCATGTGAAATCATAAAGGAGAGAAGCCAGTCAGTTGAGTTTGTGGCAAAAACTTTTACAGTGCTTGCATATTGTTCTGTTATTTACTGCATATGATAACTCATACTCAGAAAGTACTGAAGTGACATTAATTACAAGATGATTAGTTAAAACATTTCAAAATGCACCTGCATTGTTTTGCATTTTGTGACTTTCAGTTGAATAAAGGACCATTTTTCCAGTCAGATACACTACCGGTCAAAAGTTTTGAAACACTTGACTGAAATGTTTCTCATGATCTTAAAAATCTTTTGATCTGAAGGCGTATGCTTAAATGTTTGAAATTAGTTTTGTAGACAAAAATATAATTATGCCACCATATTAATTTATTTCATTATAAAACTAAAATTTAATAAAAAAAAAAAAAAAAAAGTTTTTGAAATTGATGACTTGGACCAAATAATAAAGAAAAGCAGCCACTAAGTGCCCAACATAGATGGGAACTCCTTCAATACTGTTTAAAAAGCATCCCAGGGTGATACCTCAAGAAGTTGGTTGAGAAAATGTAAAGAGTACATGTCTGCAAATTCTAGGTGAAGGGTGAGTACTCTGAAGATGCTAAAATAACACAGTTTTGATTTAATTTGGATTTTGTTTAGTGACAAAATTCCCATATTTCCATTTATGTTATTCCATAGTTTTAATGACTTTACTTTTATTCTAAAATGTGAAGAAAAAATTATAATAAAGAATGAGTGTTTCAAAACTTTTGACCGGTAGTGTATATAGTGTTAAAATATCATCTCGTCTCGTTCTCGTGAACCCAGTATTGTGTATCTTCTCGTCTCGTGAGCTAAGTGTATCGTCACACCCCTACTAATGACCCAGTAATAAAGAGCACACTGTACACACAAAGAGCAGAAACGGCACCAGAGGCATGAGCAGGAAAGTGAACATGTTCATTTCCAAAACAAAACGAAATGCATGGCGGGACATACAGCAAAAAATGAGAGGGGGGAAATACAACTAGCCTAGCGTCGCTTTACTTACCATAAATGACACTATTGTAGTTTTATCTCTTACTCTGTATTACTAAATCTGAAGTATCACCTACAACTGTGGAATTAAAAGGCAACATGAGAGGGGTGGAAGAGAATAATAATAAAAAAAATAAAAATCTTTGCAGTATATTCTCATTCTTCCCCAGACTAAGACACACTCATTCATCTAGAAGATTACCTCACAAAATACTTCCTGACATAGCTAAAACCTGTCAGAAACCCAGTATAGAAGAAAAGCCAGAACTAAAGGCAGTCAGGTTTAAACCACAGCGACAAGGCTTGCTGTTGTAATGCTGGTGATTTAAACAGGGCTCCTTCCAAGCTACCACCCTCTATCCACTCATTTGCAGTTCAGTTAGAATAGATTAGCTCTGGGTAATGCTACATTAGCTCCAATATTTAACATGGATATACTTGTTTGTAATCTAGCACAAAAAAAATGCATTTGTGGTTATTTTTCTAACACCAGTAATAATAATAAAAAAAAATCTAAAGTATAAAAAATACACAGGCTAAGTATGAAAACAATTTTAAGAAAATACAAAATTATAAAAAAGGTAACAGTAGCTGATATAGTATTTGAATTTGAATGTAATGTTTGAATGTATTTGAATGTAAGCTCTCTTTGTTGTTGTTAGCTCTTACAAAGTGTAAGAATCTGTGGAGAGACAATACTAAGATGATGCAAGTAAACATTCGAACAATTTAAGAATTTAGTCACTGCAAATACATTTGATATGAAACAGCCATCACTATGGTTTAAACCATCCTAATTCAGTCACACCTTCTAGAAAAAGAACGATTCCACTGTGCTATATGAAAGCAAACACACAGTTCAAGAATAGAACAATATTCTAATTTACACAAAGCTCATTTTGAGAATTAACACATTTTTAGCAAACAAAACAAGCCAGGAGTCGAGAAACCATTATTTTGAAGTCAACACCAATCAAAACAAACAAACAGAGATGGAGAGGAATGCATACCGAATGGGGGGGGATCATTCAATCGCAAGGAACTAACTTGTGTCAAACAGTATGCTTTTCTTACTGGCCATTCCTGTTGAAATTGGTCAAAAGCCCAAGTGTCAACCAATCCCATTGGAGCACCAAAAGACATCAGCATGATCCTCCTCTCTTCTGACTGCTACACATTCACTTTGTACTGGATGAAATGACTGAAGATACCACACAACCACTTCAAAACCCTCAGGCTAGAGGGCACAAAGGGTAAAAAGGAGTCAAAAACATTTGCCATTTCTGTTCTGATGTTATCATAGTGAAGAAAATGTGGGACAAAAAAGCTAATTTTAAGAGTAATGGCAATGATGTTGTAATCCAAAGCATATCTGCATTTGTTGTCTTTATTAATGTCTTGCCCCACTATGAGCGCTCAGTCAGGGGGAAGGAGATCATGCAGCCGAAACCGATCACGGACATGTGGCCGCACATCCTCATTCTGTGGAGAAATGACAAAGACATAAATATAAAAACAATTATTCACATTCATATTAGTACAAAAAAAGGCAGAAAAACTATGCCAATACCAAATACTGTGCAAGCATACCAATTCAACAAGCTTCTCCAAGAAAGGGACCAGCTTCAGAAGCTCATTGTCATTCTTGTCCATGAACCAACTCTCAATAGGAATTCCATTGGAGAGCTGTAGGTGAAATTTTGGTTGTATAGATATACCTTCATTTCTTTACAGTATTTCTTTAAATGTGTAATGTACCTTTATGCTCAGTCCCACTAAATATCTGTAAAGTACTTTGAATAGCATTTTATAAGGGGCGTTACATCATAAATTATATGTAAAAGTGTGAAAATAAGGGTGCAACTTAATGTGAATTCGCTTGAAATCAGGATAAGCCAACTAGTCAACTCACCTGATAAGCAAAGGCTTGTGGTGAGTTATCAATAATTATGGTCTTGGACAGATCCCGACCAAGAATATTCAGATCCTTGATGTAGTTTCCTTGTACACAGACACAATGCTCACGAAATAACCGGTGCCTAGAACATGTAGGAAATCCGCACAAACACACACACAGAAAGAGGAGCAAAATAAATCTCCAGGACCTGAATGAATAATGCATTCAAAAGTAAAGGGTTGACGCCTGAGGATGGTGTGGAGTTTACATATACGAGAGACCAAAGCTCTCTAATCCACCCCAATTCCTCACTTTAACCAAACCCTACAGAGCAACTGCACAGCCATGACAAAGCTGAGCCTGGGTTACCCAACAACTGACACTCTGCCTAAATTTACATTTACTCTCCCCAAGAACTGGCAAAGTTTCTTAAAAGAAACATACGCAAACAATGGCTTGGTTTTACTTTTCCAATGTGAATAAAATTGTCATTAAGAATTATTGAGTTTAAAATGATTACAATAAAATGAAAAATAAAGAAGCCCACAGACCGCACCAGCTGTTTCTTCGGATCAAGAATATTCAGCAACTTGTCTGCATAAACTTTCTTGGAGGCAGTGAAGAGAATGATCTAGAAAAAATGTCAACATTGGAACAACTTCAGTGCACTATGAGGAACAGATGTTAACTTGAAGGTTAAAACTTTTCCATGTAATACCTCAAGATATTTTTTGGGGGAAAAAGGATTGGGATAAGCTTACCTCATAAATTTGAGACATGCGTTCAAGAAACTCTCTAAAGAATGGCCTCAATCGCACATAAACCTAACAGAAATTATACATTAGAACTTACTAGAATCTATTAGAAATACATTTCAATAAACAGAATTGCCACAAAAAATGGGTAAAAACCCTTTTACTCTTCACTTACTAAATTTCACATATCTCTCAACATTGGGCAAATAGGTATGTGCTGTAGATTCCTGTCCAGTTAGTTTCTGAATGTGGCTCTAGAGCCTCCTCTAGTGGTAAGTTACTGAAACCAATGTCACAATGTACTAACAAAGGTTACACTTACACAACAGGAGAATACAGTTGTCCATGTTTGGAGTGCTAAATAAGGTTCATATGTTCATAATAGTTCAGTTATGAAAAAGACTGATAACTGGATTCCAGAACCAAAGTCACCTTAAATTTGCAGGATTTACAACCAATTTTTGAGTGCAAGTTTGGTTGAAATGTGCTTTATGACACATATCAATTTGTCAGAGTGTGTATTTGTGTGTAATTGAGATGTGTATAGCATGAGGCTTTGCAGGTCTTTTTTTGTTTGTTTTTTGCTGCCAATCACTGATGTTAGGGCTGCCAACTTCTCAGGTTATAAACAGGGTATCTTCAGGTTCGATGGAATGAAATTTAAGACTCTTTAAGACCAAATAAAAGAAAAATTTAAGACCACTTTAAATGATTAATTAGCTGGTAAATACAAAACCACTGAGGCTACTTGGATGTCTCTGGACATGTTTTTAATATTTTATTGTGCATTTATGCATTTTCTTTTTTTAAAATAAGTTTATACATTAAAACTAAATGAATTCATTAAGAATGCATGTAGCCTAAAGTATGTAGCCTATTCTTTAGTCACATGTTTTCCAGCAAGACCTGACGCAATAGACCAATGCTTAAGCAACATAACCGCTTATGTCGAACACGGAAGTGGTGGCAAAAACCATGTGCAAAAAGTAAACTTTTATCGGATTACGTTGTTGAAAAATGATTCCGAGGGCTCTCGTTTACTGCTGTGACTTCAAGCCATCAACAGAGCTGACTGGACTGAAGATATCATTTCAACTCACAACTTTGCAGCAAAAATGTTTATTAACTCATTTCATTACAGTAATTGTATCGCTAACAATATGTTTGTATTTATGATGGTTGTGTGTCATTCTTTCGTTTAATCATCTAATCTGTCAAAGCTAACACAACAGTCAGCGGGCTTTCTGCCACCACTTACTGCGCATGTGCTGACGTTTTTGTAAACAACAGGATTAGTCTATAGACCTTATTCACAGTAGCGCCATGTTTGATTTTTAATGGAAATGGAAATGAAGCTTTGAGGGATAGACTTACCATCTCTTCAATGGCATGCACGGTATAAAGCTGGAAAAAGCTCCTAGATCACATCTGATTTTTCACAACTCAAGTTGTCTGGAGTTTTTTGTCTACTGAGTGTCCTTGAAAAGATATTTGTCCAACGTTTTGTACACGGAACAGCCTTGAGAAATATCTCAAGTAAAAGTCAAAACTCATCCATCATCTTAAAAATGGCCGTTTAAAGTTGACAAGATGTATTGAAAATGTTAACAGATTAAATTATGGAACTGTGCTGCATAATTAGTTATGATGTATAACTGATAATATACAAATATTAAATATAGATAATATATTATGTATATTATTAATACTATAATATTAATATAATTAGTTTATTATTGTTTGTATATTATTTTTTTTTTTTTACAATTGACATTCAGATGGCAGAGAAAATACCTGTACAAGTCAGATGGAGCTCTAGAGAGATGTAACAGGTGTAACTCTGCAGCTGAGTAGTTCGGTTACCTTTGCAGTTATTGTCAAAGGTGATGTAAAATAAGGAAGCACCACGATTTGAAAGGCGTCAAAAGACCGCTCCAACCTCGCACGCTTGCAAATTGCAACATTGACAGCTTTGTCGATTATCAGGAGCGAGTGTGTTAGCACATTGCTCGCTTAGAGACACAGAATAACGGCATTTGCATTTCAGATTAATGGATTTATGAAGGTTTATACATGTGTAACATCGTATGTTCAGTAAAAATGTGCTTCACTGCATGCGCTCACACTAAACTCAAGCGTAAGCTACTAAATGGTGGATGCACGAGAGAGATGATTTTGACTCACGCAGATTCTGCTGTTTTAAGCATCTCCTCTATTCACGCCCCAAAATTTAAGACCTCAGCAAATGAAATTTAAGACTTCTTGTCATTTATTTAAGATATTTAAGACTTAAGGCTTTAAAAAGTTAATTTAAGATATTTTAAGACTTTAAGGACCCGCGGGTACCCTGTATAATCACCACCATAAAATAGGGGTACTGTGAGGTCAAAGAGTGAGACTAACACCTCTTAAGTGTTTGCGCAGAGGAGAAAGGAAAGGAACCGGAGAGTTTTTGGCTGCATATCTGAGAAGATGAAAGCAGTCAGAAATAGTACACAAATAAAGAGGGAGAGCACATCTTCTGCCCCCGCCACCCCCCCCCCACACAAGCATTGGGTCTGAAGCAGGATTCACTTTAGTATAAAGACATTCATTTAGATTCAGTGGAGGTATGAATTCATTCACAAGATTTATTCCTGCATATCTTTAAGAAAACTGCTGATTTTTCCCTTAATGCCAGCTTCAGGAAATTCACAGGTACAAGGCAGATAAACCATGGTATAAATTATCTGAATATATTGTTTCTTGAACAAAGTCTTGATATTTACTGTCGTTTTCTGTCATTAAAATTACAGGCGTTACACAAGGCTATTAGAGAAAGGGATTAACCAGTTTGCTCAGACATTATTCGATTTGCTCCTGTATGTGCAGTAATACAGTTGTTAATACCAAACACTCGTGTGAATTTCTACCTGGTAAATTACATCTTGGAAGAGGACAGGAAAGGTTAGTGCTGCATCCTCCAGCTCATTCAAGCTACAATGGACAAGGGTTTCATCCTGCAGAGGGGAAAAATTATGATTAACTATGCTAACATCCATCCATTGTAGTGCCTGTAAAAGACCCCTGTAGTCTTTAAGACTGACCAGGTCAAGCACCAGGGAGAATTCGGGAGCGCTGCGAGTCTTCAGAGGGAGCGCAGGTTTGCGAGTTAGCTGCTCATCTGTTAGCGGAGGTACATGTTTGATGAAAAAATACCTGCAAAACCATATGTAAATGTACATAAATGCCTGCAATTACATAAGGCCTTGTGACAAACACTGATAATGAAAGTTAATTTGCATTTTCTATGAAAGGAAATTAATTTTTTCAAATGTATTTATTTTTAGCTGTAATGTAAAAAAAAAAAAAATATATAGACATTCCACATGAGAACAAAGCCCAGAGATTTAGTACAGGGGAACTCACGGGTCGAACACTTCCCACTCCTCCTCATATGATCCTTCAGCTGGGACAGTCATTGGGGAGTCCACATACCCCCCTGTTGGAGGAGGAGAGCCAGGAGCTGAGATAAAGCATGAGACAGAGGACAAAATGATGCCAGGTAAGCACAACAATCTTCTTGTCTGTGTAGCCCTCATCAAGCAAGTAGGCAGCCCTTCATAAGTAGCCAAATAAGAACATTCTATGGTTAGACATTTGTATACATATAATATTATACACGTTATTGTACAACAGTTTTGTACTGGACAGGCAGTGTTCCAAAAGTGCTCATATTTAGTTTAACAGCATTGTGACACTCACTGGGCCACATTCATGAAACTTTCGTGAGTAAACTGAGTGGGGGGGCTGGGTAGCTCAGCGAGTACTGACGCTGACTACCACCCATGGAGTCGTGAGTTCGAATCCAGGGTGTGCTGAGTGACTCCAGCCAGGTCTCCTAAGCAACCAAATTGGCCCAGTTGGGGAGGGTAGAGTCACATGGGGTAACCTCCTCGTGGTTGCAATTAAGTGGTTCTCGCTCTCAATGGGGCACATGGTAAGTTGTTCGTGGATCGCGGAGAGTAGCATGAGCCTCCACATCCTGGGAGTCTCCACAGTGTCAAGCACATCGAGCCACGTGATAAGATGCATGGATTGACTGTCTCAGAAGTGGAGGCAACTGAGACTCCATCCTGAGGCCACCCGGATTGAGGCGAGTAACCGTGCCACAACAAGGACCTACTAAGTAGTGGGAATTGGGCATTCAGAATTGAGAAAGGTCAATTTTTCCAGACACTGTATTTTAAAGATAATTTTGTAAAAATCCAAATAATTTTACAGATCTTTATTGTAAAGTGTTTAAACAATGTTTTCCATGCTTGTTCAATGAACCATAAACAATTAATGAACATGCACCTGTGGAACGGTCGTTAAGACACTAACAGCTTACAGATGGTAGGCAATTAAGGGAGGTCCCCTTCATGCTGCCAAAACAGTGCCAACCCGTATCTCAGAATAGCATTCTGAGATGCTATTCTTCTCACCATAATTGTACAGAGTGGTTATCTGAGTTACCATAGACTTTGTCAGTTCGAACCAGTCTGGCCATTTTCTGTTGACCTCTCTCGTCAACAAGGCGTTTCTGTCCACAGAACTCCCCCTCACTGAATGTTTTTTGTTTTTGGCACCACTTTGGAGTAAATTCTAGAGACTGTTGTGTGTGAAAATCCCAGCAGTTACAGAAATACTCAAACCAGCCTGTCTGGTATCAACAACCATCCATGCGATTATATAATTAGCCAATCATGTGGCAGCAGTGTAGTGCATAAAATCAGGCAGATATGGGTCAGGAGCTTCAGTTAATGTTCACATCAACCATCAGAATGGGGAAAAAATGTGATCTCAGTGATTTGAACCGTGACATGATTATTGGTGCCAGATGGGCTGGTTTGAGTATTTCTGTAACTGCTGATCTCCTGGGATTTTCACAGACAACAGTCTCTAGAATTTAATCCAAAATTGTGCCAAAAACAAAAAAAACATCCAGTGAGGGGTAGTTCTGTGGATGAAATGCCTCGTTGATGAGAGAGGTCAATGGGGAATGGCCAGACTGGTTCGAACTGACAAAGTCTACGATAACTCAGATAACCACTCTGTACAATTGTGGTGAGAAGAATAGCATCTCAGAATGCTATTCTGAGATGCGGGTTGGCGCTGTTTTGGCGGCATGAAGGGGACCTACACAATATTAGGCAGATGGTTTTAATGTTGTGGCTGATCGGTGTATATATAATGTAAACACACACACATTTTAAAAAATCATAAATAATGTGTTAATGGAGTCACGTGACGCCATGCGAGGATCGGACGTGTGAACGGCGAGCTCTGCGCACTTTGCTAGTTTTAATACCTTTTAATACACTCTGTTCCATAACTGTTCAAGGAGGACAATATGTCAAAGCATTCAAAATCCTCAGACTCTAAAGACATTAAAAGACACTTATGTGCTCAGGCTGACACCCCTGGGCAGGCCATGGACCAGGGAGTCAATTTGGTCGGAGAGATGCGGGAATTGCGGCGAGAGATGTTGAACATGCCGGCAAAGCTGATGAAGGTTGTTGCTGACTTAGAGGATCTTGCTGTGATATGTCGATCGATCACTGCCATGAAGGTGAAATTTACTGATGTAGTCACAAGAGTGGGGGATGTCAAGAAATGGATAGACTATCTGGAGTCATCGGAGAGTGAATTATCTGCTAATCCGTTAGCGACCAAGGTGGATTTGCAGCGTGTCTGGGAGAAGTTGGAGGACATGGAAAACCATATCTGGCAGAATAACGTTCATATCATGGGAGTCCCGGAGGGACAGAATATGGTGGAATTCCTGGACAGGCTCTTTCCGACTTTGCTTGACATAACAGGCCATTAGCTGGAAATCGAGCGAGCTCACAGGGTTCCGGCTCGGCGACCCGCTGAGGGAGACAGGCCCCCGATCAATTCTGGCCAAATTTCTGAGATCATCCGATAAAGATCTTGTGTTACGTGAGGTGAGGAGTAAAGGAAGGCTTTCTTGGAAGAACCACAGCATTTTCTTGTTCCCAGACTTTGCGAACTCGACGAGAGAAATGTTATCGATTCAAGGAATAATTTTACATCAACAGAAGAACGCTTTAGCACTAATATTCCCGGACAAATTGAGAATAGATGCTAAGGATGGCCATAAAACATTCACATGCCCACAGCAAGCGATGTCCTTCATAAAGTCAATGGAGTGAGTGGGTCGTGTTATGGTGTGGTGCTCACACTGAGGACGGGTGGACCGGCTCACTGAACATTCGCTTGACTGTTTGAAGATTCTGCGCGCTCTTTTTGCACTGGTTCCGCCTAACGGTTGGAGTTTATTTTGTAGAGCAACACACCTTCGGGACAGTTTTGTGGATGAATTTACATGCTCTTTTTGCTTATTCCGCCTATCAGCTGGAGTTTATTTTGTGGACTATTTCTTGCAAAGTCATTGGAGTAAGTCATTTACTTGTACTCATGTTGCAGCCGAGTGGACCAGCTCCATGAACATTCATTTGACTGTTTGAAGAATCTGCGCGTTCCTTTTGTGCTGGTTCCGCCTATCGGCAAGAGTTTATTTTGTAGAGTAACACACCTTCAGGACAGTTTTATGGATGAATCTACATGCTCTTTGTGTTGGTTCCACCTAGCGTCTGGAGTTTATTTTGTTGAATAATACACCTTTAGGACAGTTATATGGATGAAGCTACACACTCTTTGTGTTGTGTTTATAGTGAGTAAGAGCAGGGGAGTCATTCCACTGATAAGTAAACATCTACAATTCAAATATCTCAAACAGAGTAAAGATAAATTAGGAAGAGTCATTATTGTTTCAGCTGAAATTCAAAGTCTTATTTTTGCTAATATTTATGCACCTAACGTTGATGATCAGGGCTTTTTTATAGATTGAAGGGATGTTGCAAGCCGCTGGCTCCCCTCATGATATAATATTGGGAGGAGATTTTAATCTTTTGATGGACTCAGTCCTTGATCATAGTGAAGCAAAAGTGTGTAAGCCCCCTAGAGCAACATTGTCACTTCACAGATGTGTAAAATCTTTGTCTTACAGATATTTGGTGACTTTTGAACCCATCTGGTAGGGACTATACATTTTTTTCATCAGTCCATAAGACTTACTCTAGAATAAATTTTTAGTCCCTCATTTCATCTGTTGTTGATTGCTCAATTGAAAACATTTTAGTCTCAGATCACACCCTGGTGTGTTTAGAGGTGTTGCCACATATGAAGAAAAGGAAATCATATAGTTGGCACTTTAATGTAACCCTCTTGCAAAATCCTGAATTCCAACAAATGCTAAAGGCTGAAATGAATGTCTATATGGAGACCAACTGGTCCTCAGTATCCTCTGTGGGCATGGCTTGTGAGGCACTTAAGGTGGTTCTTAGGGGCTGGATTATACAGTATGCCGCTTTCACCAAAAAATCCAAAGCACAAGAACTTGCGGAATTGGAAGGGAATATTAAAAGTGCCGAGGCAGAGCTGAAGCGCCAAATGTTGTCTAATGTCCTCAGAGAATTGACCTGATTGAAATACAGATAAAATACTATTTTGTCACGGAAGGTGGAGTTTTGGCAGTCATATTCTGAGTCAGGGGACAAAGCAGGAAAACTTTTGGCTAGATATATAAAACAGAGTCTTCCTACCATTCCCTCAGTGAAATATTGACCTAGCCACTGATATTAATAAGGCTTTTAAAGAATTCTATCTTGATCTTTACAGTTCCATATCTTAGTCTACTGATGAAAATATGACAAATTTGTGGAACCATTAGAACTTCCTAAACTGTCGGCTGAGCAAAAAAAATTCTCTTGATTCTGAGATAACCTTGGAGGAGCTTGGTGAGGTAATTAAAGCCTTGCCTACAGGCAAGGCTCCAGGGCCAGACGGCTTTGCTGCTGAATTTTTTAGATCTTATGCTACAGAACTGTCTCCACTTTTGCTAGAAGTTTATACGGAATCATCAAAGAATGGAAAACTTCTGCCAACCATGACAAGCCCGGATCAGTCCGATTCTTAAAAAGGACAAAGATCCAAGCGAGCGAAAGAGTTACCATCCAATTTCCCTGATCCAGCTAGACGTTAAAATACATAACATTATGGCTAACCGATTAAGTTATGACATCTCTTATACATATAGATCAGGTGGGGTTTATTCAGGGCTGTAGCTCTTCTGATAACATTAGGCGTTTCATCAATATAATTTGGTCAGTGGCGAATGATCAGACTCTGGTCGCTGCCATCTCACTTGACGCCGAAAAAGCGTTTGATATGATAGAATGTGATTATCTTTTTAAGATTTTGGAAATGTATGGGTTCGGGAATGCTTTTATTTGATGGATTAAATTACTTTATAGACACCCCGTAGTGGCGGTACAAACAAATGGATTAATTTCATATTATTTTACTCTGGATAGGGGCACCCAGCAGGGTTGCCCTCTTTCCCCATTATTGTTCTGTCTTGCCCTGGAACCATTAGCAGCTGCGATAAGGAGGATGATTTTCCAAGGGTGATCGCTGGAGGTGTGGCACATAAGCTTTTGCTTTATGCAGATGATATTTTATTATTTGTCTCCGACCCCACTAGGTCTATGCCTTGCCTCCACAGAATTATTAATTCCTTTTCTAAGTTCTCAGGTTACAGAGTTAACTGGTCTAAATCCGAAGCTTTGGCTCTGACAGCGTACTGCCCGGTAACGGCTTTTCAGCCAGGCGCCTTCCAGTGGCCCAAACAGGGCATTAAGTATTTGGGTATTTTATTCCCAGCAAATTTGTGTGATTTGAGTTAATTTTGACCCTTTAATAAAAAGGTGAGCGATGTGGGCAGGTGGGCTTCATTACATTTATCTCTGATTGGGAAGGTTAATGTTATTAAAATGAATTGTATTCCAAAATTCAATTATCTGCTACAGTCTCTCCCTATACATGTCCCCCTCTCTTATTTCAAGCAATTTGATAGCATAGTGAAGTCCTTCATTTGGAATGGTAAACGCCCCAGATTACATTTCAGTAAATTGCATAGGCCGATTGACAAAGGTGGGCTAGGCCTACCCAAGATTTTGTTTTACAGGTGCATCTCAAAAAATTAGAATATCGTGGAAAAGTTCATTTTTTTATGTAATTTAATTCAAAAAGTGGAACTTTCATATATTCTAGATTCATTACACAAAGTTAAATATTTCAAGCCTTTTTTTGTTGTAATCTCGATGATTACGGCTTACAGCTCATGGAAATCAAAAATCCAGTATCTCAAAATATTAGAATAAAGAATTTATAATACAGAAATGTCGACCTTCTGAAAAGTATGTTAATTTATGCACTCAATAATTGATCAGGGCTCCTTTTGCACGAATTACTGCAAATAATTATTGCTCAGTGGTCCAAAGTCCTCTTTTCAGATGAAAGTAAATTTTGCATTTCATTTGGAAATCAAGGTCCCAGAGTCTGATGGAGGAGTGGAGAGGCACAGAATCCAAGTTGCTTGAAGTCCAGTATGAAGTTTCCACAGTCAGTGATGATTTGGGGTGCCATGTCATCTGCTGGTGTTGGTCCACTGTTTTCTCAAGTCGAGAGTCAATGCAGCCGTCTACCAGGAGATTTTAGAGCACTTCATGCTTCCATCTGCTGACAAGCTTTATGGAGATGCTGATTTACTTTTTCAGCAGGACTTGGCACCTGCCCACAGTGCCAAAACTACTAGTAACTGGTTTGCTAACCATGGTATTACTGTGCTTGATTGGCCAGCCAACTCACCTGACCTGAACCCCATAGAGATTCTAGAGAATCTTTCCATGAGCTGTAAGCCATAATCATCAAGATTACAACAAAAAAAGGCTTGAAATATTTCACTTTATGTGTAGTGAATCTAGAAAATATGAAAGTTCCACTTTTTGAATTAAATTACAGAAATAAATGAACTTTTCCACAATATTCTAACTTTTTGAGATGCACCTGTATTATTATGCATTTGATCTCAGACATTTGGCTCATTGATCACTTCCACCTGAGAGAGCCCCTCCCTGGTTTTGTATTGAACAGGAAGTTCTTGTCCCTATTTCGCCATTGCAAACCTCTCTATCAAACTAACCGGAGAAGTTAAGTCACACCCCGTTATCTCGAATTTGCACGCGGTATGGACAAAAGTGTCCAGAGTGTTTAATTCGGACATTTATTTTAATGTAGCTTTGATCATATGGCTGAACCCAAAATTATGTTTTAATAAGTCCCCTTTCTGCTGGACAGAGTGGATTGAGAGGGAGGTTAATGCGCTCGGTGACCTATATGAGAGTGGAATGTTGAGATCCTTTGAAAATATGGTTCAACATTTTGGGATTCCCAGGTCTCAGTTCTTTAGGTATTTACAGCTGCGCCACCTGTTCTGTACTATTTTTAGTAGCATACACCCCCCTAAAGCGGCAGATACTCTGGGAGTGGTGACTACTGCTTTTGGAAAAGGTCACGAGGCATCAGTGTATTACTCCCTGCTAATTCAGAGTCTGGGGGACGGAGCTTCGGATTCTCTCAAGAAATTATGGGAGAAAGATTTAAACTTGGTATTGGAGGAGGGAGTGTGGGCAAGGATACTTAAAAACGTCAAGTCTACTTCTAGAGATGCAAGGGTGCGATTTATGCAATTTAAGATTTTACATTGATTCTATTGGACCCCCTCTAGATTGTATAGGCTTGGTCTTAAAGACACACCCACCTACTGGCGATGCCAATCAGAAGATGGAGACACAACCCATGTTTTTTCTGGTGTGTTAAGATCCAAGAATTTTGGTTGAGGGTTCAATATATAAAATTTAGGGGATAAAATTCCCATTTAGGGGATAAATATATAAAAAATGTAGTCCTAGCCAGTGTTATGATTGGCAGACCGATTGTTCTTAGGGGATGGAAGTCGAATGGAGCGCCCTTATTTCAAAAGTGGTGCACAGAGATGGGGAGGGTGGCAGCATTCGAGGAAAGGTCATGTAGAATGCTAGGCAAGTTAGATTAATTTAATAAAAAATGGGGCAGCTACTTGGCCTTCTTGGAGGGCTCTTGGGGAGGGGCAGTGGAGAGAGAAGTGTAGTTTTAAATGTGTGATTATTTTTATTTATTTGAATATATTTTTCTTTTTTTGTGTGTATATTCAAGTGTGAACTCAGGGATATTTGTTGAGGGTCAGGGTAGGGTTGGGGATTGGGAGGAGGAAAGGGAATAATGTTAAATGTTGATTCTATGAAAATATGTTTTGTTTTTCTTTGTCAATTGTATGAATCAATAAAAATTGTTAATCAGAAAAAAATAATGCACGATAATTATTAAGGTTAACAGCACAATTTACACAAATTAGTTCTGCTCATGTTTCATGAATGACGCCCACTGTTTGCATCACTCTGCTTGTGTTTTTTTTCACAGTGTTCCAGACAGGCTGTCAGTCTGTGCATTGAATCATGCAACGCATGATTCTAATTTGGCTTCTTTTGGTACTATTTTTGTTAGTGAAGCAAAAACAGACCAAATAATTGGTCACATTGTCTATAATGGACATTTTTTTACATTGTACATTTTCTTGCTTATAAAACTGCTGCATAAAAGCAATATCACACTTGAAACTTGAGTTACTTTTCCTTGTACCTACAGCTGAATCACAGCCATGCTGATTATTAGCTCAACTGCACTCTTGCTTGTGATATTGACTTAATACATGGCATGATACATTTAGCAAAAGAGTCAAGCCCTGTGTCAAGAACATGAGTTTAATGTTAAGGTTTATGTTCATTAATTGTACCGATAAGCCAATATCATATCTTTATTACCTGTGAGAGGTGGCAGGTCAGAGTGTGGGGTGTCTTCAACATCAGCTGCAGATGTGTGAGTGGAGGGTGGAGGGCTTAGGGGTGAGGGCCTGGCACTGGTGTAGAGAGAGACACCCATGGGCTCTCTAGACGTGGCAGTACTGGCTGGTAACTCTTCTACTTTTTCAATTTCCAACTGCTTCACAATCTCTTCTGCCTCCACTGCCTGGCCTGCAGAATCTGAGCCTCATGTGAAAGAGTACAGGGTAATGGGGTTGCAAAACAGGGTAATGCAATAATTGATCAAATATTGCAATTTAGTTCATGCACCAGTTTACCCATGATCATCTAATTTTACTTTGCCAGTAAATGTGCTCATCTCATTTATTTGTCTCAGATATAGTTACTTACCTTGCACATTTGACTAACTGAATATCTGCAAGAATGATATATCTCACTATTAAAAATAGTGATTCTAAAACTCCAAATATTGCTAGTGTTGAAATTCAAAGTTTTTTGGGGGGAAAAGACCAGAGCTGGACTAAAACTCAACATGTCTGAGCACACTCACTGCCAGCAAGGCCACTTCTCTGACACCACGCTCTTGGCAATGGCTCATTAGCTTATTATCAATGGCTTATTAAGGATGTCAGGCAATTATAGTGTGTTTTTCATCTCACCATTTTTTGCTGGTGAGAAGAAGTTAAAGACAGGAGAGAAGATGGTTCCAAGTAGGGTGGTGCGGGGTGGGCTGCTCACAACCTCCTCAGAGTTTTCAAACTTCACATTAGGCTTGACAGGCTTACTCGTGTCATGGTTTGTAGTTTCTACAGGACATATTTGAAGAGAAACATAAAAGATACTGGTAAAGTCAGAGGTAGAAGAGGCTTTTTAAAATCTCCAAATACATATAATAATAATAATAATAATAAATATAGCTGCGGGCAGCAATTATGGGGCCAAGCATGCCAATGGCAACAATGACCATAATCTTTGAATGTCTGAAATGGTCCCCAGAGATGGAGTTATCAATGTAGTTTAAAAGTCATAAGTAAAATTATTTAAAATGTATATAAAATTGCTTATAAATTATGAGCAATAGGTGGCACAGTCACCAACTTTATGTGGCAGTATCAAGGCATGGTGGCAATGACACATGCAAAATGTCAAGTCAATACATTAAAACATTGCTGAGATAAAGCCTCAGATCCGTTTTTGGCATCTTGTCATCATCTTCAATGTGTTAAACGTGAATGGTTTTGCTGATCAAAAAAGATTTCCATAAATTTTGGCCAGCATTTTCTGAAACAAAATTAAACAGAAGTTATAAGCACTTTTTTTAATAAATATTTTTGTCCCCTATGACAATGTAATGTTTCTACGTTTGTAAAATACGGCATTTTACGACAAAATTCAAAATGACTGACACCTTTCTGACATATGAAAATTGGCTATCATTCGACTATCATTCGATATGCCCCAAGTAATCTAAAGTGATCAGTTTCATTACTTCAGTTCAAACTATTCAGAAGTTAAGCAAAAAATAGTCATTTTTCATATTTCTTTACAGTAGGTGGCACTGTGCCCAAACTGCTCACGTATCCTGAGGGCATGATGGCTATGATATATACCAAGTTTCGTTTTAATACGCAAAAAAGTTGCAAAATATTACATCACAACCTCTTTGGCATGCTCACCTACAATTCATTTCATTATGATACATTTTACAAGAAGGGTCCTGACTTTTTGTCATGATTTTCTCTAGATAATACATGCAGAATTTTGAGCTAATCAGACATATGGTCAAGAAGAAAAGTAGGTTTTTCGGAAAATTAAAAATAGCAGAAAATCTTCAGGCAGTAATCATGGTATCCAATCGAGCTTCCGAGGAATCTCTCAGGATTAGTCTTTACATTAGTTCATCTCAGTTTCTTAGCCAAGTGCTTAAACTACACATCAAGCATTTATGTAACACATTTCACTAGAGCATGAATGGCTGTTACATTTAATAAAATGTATTACTTTAAGCAATACATTGCAAAAGCAAGTTACTTTACGTGTGGACAACCCCCAGCATTGTTTCCTCTCACACGCACAGCTGCAATGGACGTCTCACGTGCAATTTCAGAAACTCCCGCTAGATGGCACCAGTTATCGGTGGATACGATATTACAAAAACGATATCCGATAAAAGAAAAATGCTTGAATATCGGAAAATCCGTTTATTGGTCGATGCATGGTTGTTCAGACTCTCCCCTATTAGTGTGCCAAATACCAAAACTTTCCAAGGGATTCACAAAACGGTTCCATGGACCAAAAGAAGAAAACTAACAGATACAATAGGAGCTCTGCACCTTTAGTGCTTGATCCCTAATAATAATAATAACAATGATAATATAGGTCTAATACACTATTCTTACTACAATAAATAGGGGACACTATAATGCCAGGTAAGTGCAACCATTTTCTTTTCTCAAATAGCCCCTGTAAAGCACACAGACAGGTTAGATTAATCTTTCAAAAGACTTGCTAATTTTGGCATATATTAAATATAGAGCTGTCAGAAACTGTCGATTTAACACATTAATTCAGTGTGATTAATCTGATAAGAAATAACGCATTAAAAATTTACACAATTAATCATGCCCCCGGACCGTAATAAGGAAGATTCCTGAGAAATTCAACCTTGAAGTACCACCTGTTTTCTCCAGGGGGCAGCAAGTGAAACTTCAGGCAAGGTGAGCTTATACAGAGAATAAAACAACCCTTTAACAGACAGCACAACACAAGGATACATTCTTGTGTTCAAAACACAGCTTGATGGAGCGCAAATCTAAACTAAGGGATCTCAAGACATGTTCTTCCAAGTATTAAACTACGTTTAGCTTGACACAGTGACCTAAAAATGGTATGTTTATGATGCGACGCAACCAAAGTGTACATTGACGGGTCCATAGACAAGCCTGTGAACTATATGCCAATGATTGCTCAATAATATGCAAATAAACAATACATTGGCATGTCTTATCAATGCTTAACTGCCATAATAATGTAATACATTTAATTATCTGAATATTTTCTTATATATATATATATATATATATACACTATATTGCCAAAAGTATTCGCTCATCTGCCTTTAGACGCATATGAACTTAAGTGACATCCCATTCTTAATCCATAGGGTTTAATATGACGTCGGCCCACCCTTTGCAGCTATAACAGCTTCAACTCTTCTGGGAAGGCTTTCCACAAGGTTTAGGAGTGTGTTTATGGGAATTTTTGACCATTCTTCCAGAAGCGCATTTGTGAGGTCAGACACTGATGTTGGACGAGAAGGCCTGGCTCGCAGTCTTCGCTCTAATTCATCCCAAAGGTGCTCTATCGGGTTGAGGTCAGGACTCTGTGCAGGCCAGTCAAGTTCTTCCACACCAAACTCGCTCATCCATGTCTTTATGGACCTTGCTTTGTGCACTGGTGCGAAGTCATGTTGGAACAGGAAGGGGCCATCCCCAAACTGTTCCCACAAAGTTGGGAGCATGGAATTGTCCAAAATCTCTTGGCATGCTGAAGCATTCAGAGTTCCTTTCACTGGAACTAAGGGGCCAAGCCCAGCTCCTGAAAAACAACCCCACACCATAATCCCCCCCTCCACCAAACTTCACAGTTGGCACAATGCAGTCAGACAAGTACCGTTCTCCTGGCAACCGCCAGACCCAGACTCGTCCATCAGATTGCCAGATGGAGAAGCGTGATTCGTCACTCCAGAGAACGCGTCTCCACTGCTCTAGAGTCCAGTGGCGGCGTGCTTTACACCATAGCATCCGACGCTTTGCATTGCACTTGGTGATGTATGGCTTGGATGCAGCTGCTCGGCCATGGAAACCCATTCCATGAAGCTCTCTACCCACTGTTCTTGAGCTAATCTGAAGGCCACATGAACTTTGGAGGTCTGTAGCGATTGACTCTGCAGAAAGTTGGCGACCTCCGCGCACTATGCGCCTCAGCATCCACTGACCCCGCTCTGTCATTTTATGTGGCCTACCATTTCATGGCTGAGTTGCTGTCATTCCCAATCGCTTCCACTTTGTTATAATACCACTGACAGTTGACTGTGGAATATTTAGTAGCAAGGAAATTTCACGACTGGACTTGTTGCACAGGTGGCATCCTATCCAGCACCACGCTGGAATTCACTGAGCTCCTGAGAGCGGCCCATTCTTTCCCAAATGTTTGTAGAAGCAGTCTGCATGCCTAGGTGCTTCATTTTATACACCTGTGGCCATGGAAGTGATTGGAACACCTGAATTCAATTATTTGGATGGGTGAGCGAATACTTTTGGCAATATAGTGTATATATATATATATATATATATATACACACACACACACACAAAATAATTTGTAAATAAAGATAACTATTTATAATTATTTCATCATTATATATTGAATTATTGTTATTTGAAGGTCTTTCTCAACAAATACTTATATATGCAAATAATTGTGATTAATTTGATTAATTAATCGGGACAACAAGTAATTAATTTGATTTAAAAAAAACGATTGACAGCCCTAATTAAAAAGTGTTGGAATACTGAATGAGATATCACTTGCATAACACAAGCAACCAATAATAGATTTGCAAATGATTATTTTGCTTCATTGTCAAAATACTGGTAGTTGTTTTTGGAAACTATCCTTTATCTCTGTAAAAAATTAGCACTTTACATTCGTTTTATGTAATGACTCTGAAAAGTTAAAGTGCAGACTATCCAATTTTAATGCTTACCTACAGCAAACCTTGGACTCACCTCCATTGGAGCAGCTTCTACGGGCTCTGTAGATGCGTTTCCTAGGCAAGTTGTTCCTCTGTGGTGTGGAGGTGATCAGCTCACAGCTCAAATGATTCCGCTTCGCTGGATTCTCCTGTTCTACCTGATAAAGACCAACAGTCATGCATAAGTTTCTATACTCCACTCCAGTCTTGGGAGAACACTATGATAAGCTGAACATAACTTAAAGATGTAAAAATCCCATCCATTGAGCACAAATCTATGTGATCAGTTGGATAATCAGTGAGCTTAACATAAGCACCAGAAAGACAGTTATTGCCATGTTTACATGCACTGTGTTAGCGGCCTTCTCTTTACCCCCGTATATATGCAGCACGGTCGGTAAGCAGCTTTCTCCATAGCAAAGGGGATACAACATATGAGTTGTTGCTTCGCTTTATTTCCAGATGTTCCACAATTGCTGCGGTGTTTGTATCCTTAACCTGCCATTCTTGCGTCAAACTCTGCCATACTTGAGCGCATATGCTGACATGAGGGACGGTAGTTGATATTTGAAATTGGTGTGTTCTAGTTGATTGTGTGTGTATATGTATGTGATTTTTCAATTTTTCCTATGTACACTCCAACCGGTCACATTACTTAAGTTTGCCTATCCAGTCTTTCTGACGCACATGCACGCTTCAAAACCCTATAGGGGTCAGGCAGATTACAGAATAATTTCTCTTAAATGTATTCAGTATTGTATTCCGATACATCACTAAAAAAAGTAACTTATTCAGAATACTTTTAGAATACATATTTATAAATGCAAGGCACAACTGAAAGAATTGTGTGTGATATGCCATATTATCTGAACCGCTACATTTCCAATCTTAACATCTAAGTGAATCTAAACAGCTAGCTTAGCTAGCCATTTGTCAACAAATTTCATGAATTATTAGCCTACTACCTTGAGATGCTTCTTTAGATTAGATGTGGACATTGATGTTATTCTTTATGGAAGGCAGAAGGAGAACAGAAGGCAGTCTGTGGCCAACTACAATATCTCGTCCACTTTCCAATCTAAGAAAAATGCTGCTTGTACCTCCAAGACCCAAAAGCACCTAGCTGCGACATTATAGATACCAAGCAGGGCTGTTTGTGAATGTTCAGAATGGCATTTTTAACATTTTTAAATATATATATTTTTATATTTTAATTGTCTTCTTAAACCATTATTTGATGGGACTGAAAAAGATTAAATTGTGACAAAAAATTAGATATGAAATGCAAATTAGCAATTTTTCCTAGATTATAACTGGATGCCAATTACAGAAATAAAAATGCAACATAGTGAGGTCCTGTAACATCAATGTAGTATATCAAGTCATTTTTATTTGTATAGCGCTTTTCACAACACACATCGTTTCAAAGCAGCTTTACAGAAAATCATGCTTTAACAGAAATTAAACTTTAATACCTATAAAGTATATATGAAATGAATGATTTAACTAGGCTTGCTTCTATATTTAGGCCTATTTATTATTTATATTTCTATTGCTTTATTACTGACACTTATTTTTGGGTGCTTTTAATTCTTTTACTCCTTTGATTTTAATTGTCAATTTTAGCCTCTTTTTTTTTTTTTGTGAATCACTTTAAAATGTTAAATATTTACACAGCCATTACAATCGCAGGAAACAACGTATCATGTGCTCGAATTCAATATTTGTGTAAATACATTGCCGACTGTGTTGATTCTGGTGCACAGCTGTCAGCACACCAATTGTTAAGACAATGCGTAAGGTTGCCAAATATTAAATCCCGGAAACATTATACATAAATATGATGTTGTATTTAAATTGTATTTTCAACTACAACCCGCTATGGTATAATTTTAACCCGCAATTGTGTTTTCAAATTATCCCGGTTTGGCATGAAAGCGCGACCCTGGCAACACTGCTCACGCGCTGCATTGATCTGCATGGGAAGCGAAAGCTAGAGGATAAGTATCTAGTGTGCATCTGTGCAGTTCTCCTTTTTTGCTCAATTTTGTTTTCGCTTTCTCTTAATCCTTCAATCGCCGTATGAAAAAGGCATTTTCATGACTTTTCAGAATGCCGCTTACTGTAAAAAACCTGAAATAATCTCTCTTAAGTGCATGTAAACAGGGTCAGTCAATGCATTTACAAGCACAATCTCACACCGATTATGTTTAATAGGCTGACTATGTTTAAGCTCATATAAATGTCTTGGCGCTCCACTGACCCCCATTCAAACACTGGAGACCAGAAATGCAATGTCATTTGAAAATATTTCATACTATTCTGCGTTTCGAAAATGCAAGTTTAGTTAACTCCGACCTGCGAATCCGAATGTCGAGAGGACGGGTGACCAACAGAACGTCGGAAAAAAATTGATAGTGAACAGCACATTGGTGTGCATGTAAACGCACTCAGTGTTATTGTGAAAAATGTAGGGCTGCCCCCGACCAAAGATTTTCCTAGTCAACTAGTAGTCGTTAGTTTAAGCCATTAGTTGACTAGTTGCACGTTTATGATATTAATTTAATTACTTAAATATATATTTTTTTATGGGGCATCAGAAAATGGCTTGAGTTCCAGGGTTGAGAAAGAATGTGTAACATTGCTAACACTGTTCTACATTACAGGGAAATACTAAACCGTAATAAGCCTTTAAAATATACATTTTACAAGTGCATACACGAAGTGAGCCGCAGCGACACCGGCAAAAGTGGTAATGATTCTGAATGTGACGGAAAAACAAGCAAGGAGACTGTCTGAACATTTTGTTAATTTATAGAGAGAAATGCACATTAGAGTTGTGCCGACAGACGATGATCGACGATGGTCAGAGTGATCGCCAATAGCGGATGCCTTTGACGAAGTCAAGACGATATTTGGCTCGTTTTCCCATGTATTCAATTATTATTATTAGGCTATTATTATTAAATTAATATTACAAATAATTTGCCCGTAGACACACAAACACGTGCTTGAAGAAACACTTTATTATATTAAGAACAGATGACAGAAAAACTGCTATGGGCATGTATGACGCGCTGTTTGTACGGAGGCGTGCGGTCTCGTGGAACACGCATGTAAAAGGTTCTCACTCTTTCTTTGTTTCTGTCTTCTGAATTTTTTTCTTTCTTTTTTTGCAAGAACAGTATCGTCTACGAGTGCTTCAAATGACCTCAGACATCTCAGCTCAGGAGGTGCTTTGAGTTCAGTTCACTTTATTTCCACAGAGCAGTTCATTGTGAACACAACTCTGCAGCCTCTATAGCTGTGATTAAAATAATACATAAACACACTCACCTCGAACCATGATTTATATTTCAGTGATTATTATCATCATTATTTTTACATTTATAATTGTTTTTTATGTCTTCATTTGTGTAAGTAATTTTCCGCCTTCATGTTAAGACGGATTCTTGCCTGACGGTAAATGGGTTACTTATATATTATTTTTTTGATCACTTCATTATTTTAATTGCTTTTTTGTTTCATTTGGAGTGCAATTTGAATTTAGAAGTGTATGTTTTTTAAATAATTTTCAATGCAAAATCACTAAAGCAAGAATATTCACCAATCCCTCAGCCCGGGTGTTGCCGATGTAATTGGATATTGTAATATATATATATATATCATGAAGGAGGGAACAAAACTAATTTATTCATACACAAGATGTATTTTCCCGGATAACGAAATACCCCTCCGGTAGAGAATGCACAGATGAAGTAGGTTCTTTGCCAGAGAGATGTTGACAACTGTTGTAAAAACATCTTTCAAAAAGTTGCACAGACATTTTAATTACACTTAATTTTTTTTTTCCAGTTTCATTAGAATTTTTAGTTAAAATAAATAAAAATAAAGCTCTAAGTTTGAAATCAAGGTGTCTTGCTTTATTGTGTAGGCTTAACCCTAACCCTGCTTAACGAAAATTACCCCATAGTACCACCTAGCGTCCAACCAGCGCTAATACCGATATTCGTCGTTTTTATGTGGAGTTTTTTCTGCGACCAACCGACCAATCAAAACTTGGTCGACCAAGACGCTTCTCATCGACTAACCTTTGGTCGACTATCAGGGGGCAGCCCTAGAAAAATGTCATTTCAGTTAGGGGCAGCAGAAGCAGAGTGAAACTAATCAGAAGAGTGTCTACATATCAACCTGTAGGCACAACATCTTCAAAGTCAGTACAAAAAACTGATTTTCAAAACCCTAATTCAAATCCAGCTGTGTGCACATGGAAAATAACTTGTGTGCAAAGAACGGAGGTGATTTAGAACCCAAATGAGAGAACCTAATATCTATCTAAACACTATATCTCTCCTGAAGTACTGGTTGTCCTGCAGCAGGCTGCATGCCTGTTAAACCAACCCTTCCTACTGTCATTACGTGCATGCTGTGGAACCACAGCTAAAATTAGAACAGAACTGAGCTCCTCAGACAAGCAGCAGCATTCCACCATGCCTTTCTGGAGGAAATACGACACCAGGTCTAACGTGCATTCCATTCTAGAACATACTGGGTCATGATCATCTAAGCCAAGAAAAGAGCCTGGATCTACCATGCTCAATGAAATTGTAATAGAAGACAGAGAGAGGTTGTTACAGGCTCACCTTGACGGAACTTCCGTGGATGATTTTCTTGATGCTGGACAGAATGCCCGTCCTTTCACCTGTGCACTCCTCCACCTCTGAGTGCTTCCGTTTGGTCGGAGCCGGGTGGGGCCTGCGAGCGAGGTTTGGGTGCTGAGAAGCCTTGCGCATTCTCAGCCTCATTTTGTAGAGTCACATGTAAGACTGGAGAGAGAGAAGACAAAGAGGATCATCTTGAAAGTACTGAAAGAAAACAGAACTGGAGAGAGAGAGCAACACAGGAGGCAATCACTCTGTTTAAGTTCAGCACGGCTGACAATGATCTTGAGAAGCGGCACTAAGCTTGTCTCCAGCTATGCTCGTTAGTTCTCACACACAGGTTAATGAATCGTACTTTAGCTTGCTTTTGAGTGCAACACTTCAGCCAAGAGCTCTAGCCACAGACATCTGGATGTATTCAAGACACCATTTTCTCTAACACGGTTCATCATTAATGCAGAAGCACCTCCACAGCAAAACACTCAACTACAGCCTTATTAATTCCCCAAAACATGAGAATTTTCAATCCTGAATGGGCAAGCTTTTAAAGGACAATCTATGTGATTCCTTAAGATCACACATAATGTAATGCCAACATCAGTTAAGATCTATCAGTTTAACTCAGAAGCAATAGTTTTGTCTTTTTCACTCTTCATTATTTTTATTTAATGTTGCTTAACAAGAAACAAGGAGAAATAACTGTGAGAATATTACTGATCAACATGAGAGATGAAAAAAGGATGGGGGAAAACATCTAATGTTTTCCTGATGTGGAGAAAGTGCCCCTCTCTTCTTTAAAGGCAACACTGTACATCAAGAGTGAAGAGAAGACAAAAAAAAAAAAAAAAAAGCAATCCTGAAATTAACTACAGCGCGTGTCCCCCATTTCAGAAACACACATTTTCCAGGGCATTGATGGATTTCTAAGGTGCTGGGAAAATGTTTTTAGATTAAGTGACAAAAAAAATGTAACCCCCTTAAACACCATATAGAGATATATAAAATGTTTAGTAAAACAAAACTATGCATGATGATTCCTTTGATTATTTCTGTGACCCCTCTGTCCTTTTCAATCACAATTTTACATTTATAGGTCAATGCAGGTTCATAAAAGACAACGGTGTAGCCAGCCAACAAGTTCTTGAGCCCCGTTCACACCGCCAGTGACATTGTGGCTTGGTGTTGCTAATCTCTGTACTATGAAGTCACTAGTGGGCTTTCCTACTGCTGTCGCTCTAATGTAATCGAGCACAACAGTGCCCGTCCACGTTTTTTTTTTTTACATGCATCATTGTTTTATTATATCCATACATGTGGTTATAGACAAATGATACAGAGCAGTGAAATCTTGCCTGCACTCAACACCACACCAGTATGTCACAGGAAACGGATATGAGCTCCACTACCTTCTCTCTCATTGGTAGTCGCTCCTGAATGTTGCTTGCCATTCACATAAAGTTGCATTTTTCTCAAGTTTGTGTTGCTCCCCATGCCACATCTTGTCGCCAATGGTCACTGTCGTTCTTTTTGCCTGAAGTGCTCTCGTTGAAAATGAATGGCACCTTGTCGCTTTGTTGCTTGCGGTGTGAATAAATAAACCCTACTGGGTGGCATCCATGCTGTGCTGGTGCACCTTAGAGCATGCCCCTATCCCATCTTCCCTTTACTTTTTTTTTCCCACCCCGGTTTCCATCGTCTTATATTATCTTTTCATCCTCATCTCATATTCTAATCAAATTCCATATCTAGGTATCCACCTTTTCCACGATTCGACTGCTTTCAATTTCTGGTCTCCAGTGTTATCCCTCACATATTCTTAGCGGTAATGTAATGTTTAAGGTATTACATATGTAAAAATGGTCAAAAAACATGTGGCTGTATAGTGCCGATACTTTACAGTGTCGAGATTACCATTTTTAATGACGGTGCCTCACCTGAGTGTGCAGATGTCATTAAGTGATGGTCCGAGATTAGTTACGTTGATTTATTACTTTGAGTTGTTATGACAGCCAACAACAGCACAAATTATTTTTACTCCACAAAAACTTAGATGGTTGTTGTTCTTCGTCTGAATCGCTCGTTTTGGTAATTAAAGATTAGCATACAGGCCATTAAGGTAAATTCATTAAGCGGTGAGCTGTTTCCTCACAAAAGCAGTTTATTCAGCACACTGAATCAAATCCTCCATAGACATCCATTGAATAAAATAATAAAAAAATAAAACAGCCTCTTGTCTCCTTGCCAGTGTACTGCCCATAGAATGTCTATATAGGACCACCACAATATGCATTGTTTTGCTAAACTTGTAGGCTTCACTTAGTAGAAGGGCTCTGGTCTGGTATCCGGCTGGTCATGTGATCCTAAAATGGCAGCCACCATGAGGGGACCCTCTCAATGTAGAACAAAACAGCTTTTAAAAAAGGTAACTGATATGACTTAATTTCGTACATACATTTCAGAATTACTAGGCTATTCATTTCTTTGGAAGTAAACCTTTTTTTTAAGGAGGAAAAAATAACTGAGTGCACCTTTAAAGTAGATTATAAACCCGAAATAGTAACATCTAAACACAGACACATGTTATTTAATGCAACAGCGTGACATATCGAAGAACTTCAAAGACACAACACTGTAACCTGTCCTATAACAGCTGAACAACTAGGAAAGCTGCTCTTAAAACCAAGACAAAATTACTCTAGTTACCTTTGTAAATGTATGCATCTCTTTAGAAGGGAGGGAAAGGAAAAAGTGTTTCCCCGTCATGACTATCAACCTCATCAGATACTTCACTACAGAAATTATTAAGTTCAGCCACTGGCAAATTAAAACAGTGTCGTGCTGGGCGGGAAAACTCTCTTATGAATGATTATCCCGTTCAGTCAGACTTTGAATGACAGTTCATTGATTAGAATACCTTCTGTAATGTTTCCACTAATCAAAAGGCTAAAATGTGGATTTTTTTTCCAGGCAGCAAAGAGAGCAGTAAGCTCTCGAGACACACAGTATCTGTGCATGTCTATTTTTAATACAGGTTAGTTTCTCCTGGACACTGCCAGCCAGGTGAGAAATGTGCCCGACCTGCTGATGGACCCAAGCAGGACCAGAACCAGCTGACATGCTGCCAGAAACATGAAAGCTCTCGTGACCCGCAAACACCAGAAGCGTCTTATGTTATGCCACTCAAAACAAGTGCCAGCATGTGATGAGAGCGAAAGCGCGGGAAAGGTTCGCAGCAGTCTGTCCGCGCGAGCTACATGAAGCAAGCCGAACCACCGCGAAACATTTCCGACCGGAGCAAACGGACAGCCAGTTACTGGGGGACATTCTTACCACATGCCTGACAGAATGGGGGAAATCACTTACTGGAGGAAGCTCCGGGGGATCGGGTCGCTGGATAACAGTCGATTTCACGGTTGCTGTAGCGACTACCGCCGCAGTCTAACGCCTGTTCTTGTTCTTGTCTCTTCAGACAAGGTTCACCTCTGTCCTCCCCGCACCTCTGGACGCCATTTCCCGCCTCCGTACCAACACAGTCAGCTGCAGGTACCCGGATGAGAAGAGCGAGCATGCGTCCTGCGGCGCGCATCCCACACCCCCTTTCTGTTTCGAATATCAAAACAATTCCGAGGCGTCGCAGTGCGATACGTTCCGCTTACAGCGCCCATTTAAAATGGAATAGAGTCATACAGAAAGTTACATTTTAAACAAAAACAACGCAGAAAATAATAACTGGGGTTGTTGCTTGTTTTAAAGCAGACATAACTGCGGGAATCTACCCCGGCAGCATGAAGGTACACACAAAAATTGCTCATGGGTCACAAGTGTTTGAATACATTTTCTGATCGAAATGTGCCATTGAAGATTTTGGAGAAGATGACTGCATGACAATGAGTGAACAAAACGAGCAGGCTGACCAATTAAAGGGATAGTTCACCAAAACATGGCAATTCTATCATTATTTACTCACCCTCATGCCATCCCAGATGTGTATGACTTTCTTTCTTCTGAAGAACACATTAATATTTTAGAAGAATATCTCCGCTCTGTTGGTCCTCACAAATGCAAGTGAATGATGACCAGAACTTTGAAGCCCCAAAAAGGATATATAGGCAGCATAAAAGTAATCCATATGACTCCAGTGGTTAAATCCATATTTTCAGAAGTGATATTATAGGTGTGAAACAGATCAATATTCAAGTCATTTTTGACTATAGAGCTTGGGAAACTAAGCCCCTATGCATTGCATTCTGGGTAGTTGCCGCCATGTTTTAGGACACGCTCATCAGTTATCAGATATTAGTACACAGTGATAATAAACAGAAAAAAACAATAATGGACCGAACGAAGACCAGTCGCACTCCATTTGAAATATGGTTTCCACGCCGGTGGCGAGTGCGATTATGGCAGTTAATTACACAACAAGCATTCACCATTGTTACGTATTTTTATCTGTATAATACAAACTATACCGTCTATTTCCAATACAGCACAGTATCCACCACAGCTTCCGTGTCCTAAAGTCCCAACATGCATTGCGTTGCTGATGTCACGTTCCCAGAAGTTATAAATTGCCACCTTTGACCAGTCCCGACCAGTAGGTGGCAATAATTCAAGAAGAATGCCAATCGCCTAAAACAAAAGAAGAATATGGAAGTGAAAGTGGAGATTGATTGTAAAAAAGGACTTACATTTTTATGTTTCTCACCCACACCTGTGACATCATTTCTGAAGATATACATTTAAAAAGTGGAGTATTATGGATTACTTTTATGCTGCATTTATGGAGCTTCAAAGTTCTGGCCACCATTCACTTGCATTGTGAGGACCTTCAGAGCTGAGATATTCTTCTAAATATCTTTGTGTTTAGCAGAAGAAAGAAAGTTACACACATCTGGGATAGCATGAGGGTGAGTAAATAATGAGAGCACTCTCATTTTTGGGTGAACTATTCCTTTAACTATACTAGCAGAGGCATTAAATTTATGTATGCATACCACATCATCAACAAGAGGCAAAAACAGAAAGAGCGCACAGGGTATGAAATGAGAAGGAAAAGCATGTTCTTGTCCTCATGGCAATACCCTATAATGAAAGCACTTGTTAGCAGAATGCCTGTATATTCCAGAATGAGGTGAATTTCAGTTCACGTCTAATTATACAATCACATGATATGTACAAATATATGACATACTATAGAGAAAATGTTATTTTACATGATAGTTTTGAAATGCATACACGTGGTGAATACAGTAAACAAGTGGCCATGAAACATATGCAATCTAAGCATGTATAAACATTCAAAAATAAAGCATAGACCTTAATTTAAACTGAACACTGAATGCAAACAGACAATGACTATATACAGAAAAAAGTCATTTATTGTTAGCTGAATGTAATCAATTATTTTTGTAAAGCAGCCTGGAAAACACAAAGATTTCTGGAGTGTGCGCTTCTTGATGCTACATTCTATAGTTCAATCACAGTAATAGGGATTTTACTTTCCAAAACAGGACCTGTTTATTGGAAATATAGAGCATTTTGTTAAACTTTATTCCTTGGATTCCATTGCACAGCTCTGTAAAAGTTAGAGAACCCAAACACCCATGTGACCGATCTCAAAACAATCACAAGCTATAAGAGTACATTCAGTATGCCAACCCTATCAAATTTGCTTGATTATGAAACAAACACAAACAGTTAGGTCTATGATCATTATATCCATTTGTGAGTTTAGGAATTCTGCAGCATTCCATGTCACTCAAGACTCCTCGGTTATTTACTGTACATCTCACTGTAAAAAAGGAAGCAGGTCGACAGTGATGAGTTTAGTCTGTGGCACCAAGTATTGCTTTTTTCTTGATGATCTACAGGCTGATTTACAAAGGCTTCCTTTTGCATGCAACAATGTCCATACAAGACTCAGTGTGCACTAAGGAGTGCTCTTTCAGAATCAGAAACAGTGAGCAGTAAAAAAAAAAAAATGGCTCAAGCAACCATCAAGTCTTGACTTGATCTCTGGACAACCATTGTCATTTTGTACCAGAGGGTGGTTAGAGAAAAAAAAAAAGGTAAACAGCAACTCAATTGCATCTTCCCATAGTCTACACTTTGATTCAGCAACAATTTTCCAAAAGATAAAGGGAAATAATGCTTTTCAGCAGTTCTATGAGGGGAAGAAAAACTGTGTTGTAGAGGTCCTTTTCACTAGTAATATCAATATGTTCCACTTTATGAATGAAAAGTCCAATGAAAAGGTATTAAATCCCCCCCCCCCCCAAAAAAAGAAAAGAAAAAATACAAAACACATTTGTACATTTACAATATTTTTCTTATTTCCAAATCTCAATTCTGCTAGACCTGTGCTACAGATTAAAAAAGTAATGAAAACGATACTCTCAAATCAGGTCATGTGCAAGCAAACATTTGTAGATCATGGAAATCACTTTGTTGCATTTCAGTTGAATAAAATTATCATCGGCAGTCACTGATTTTGTAGTCGTAACTGCTGAATGAAACTCACTCCTGTCTGAAGACAATGAAATAGTTTGAATAATCTGTATGTCTCCAATCATACATTACACCAAAATCATAGCTGAAATCCAAGGGCAAGAAATAAAGTTCTTTTTTTCTCACTTGGTTACTTCATTATCAGAAACATCCAAAGTCAGTTTTAGGGACTTTGAGAAATGGGACTACAGAATGTCAATGGCTTGATGTCGCTTTCCATAACCCACTGCCCTTTCACCTGGAGCCTCCCGGTCTTCATCATCTGAAAGATAAAAAAAGAATGCATGAATACAATTTAGGGAACAATGAGAGTTTCACAACCATGCCTTTCTAACTTAAAATACCTTAACATTCATGTGTAAAGAACATATGCTTAATTCAAACTCAAAAGAGTGAGGGCTACTAAGACCACGTACACGCTGCATCTAATAGTTGTCACTCCTCTTTTGAGTGTTTAATCCTATTCTGTACACAGTTTAGTTATTTACATCAGAGACAGATTCAGGAAGTGAAAATCGTATTTAGATTAAATCTGCATACCAAACTGAACAACTAGTTAATGCAGTGACACCACTCTCTTTTGGACAGTGACAGCTCAAAGAAATGCCAAAACAGTTATGATTGAGTACGTTTACATATGCAGTTATAATCGAGCTACAGCGGTTTTTGCATAGTCGAGCTAGTCATTGTATGTCTTTCCAAGTATACATGACAATGCGTAATCGAATATTTGAAGGACGTCAACTTTAGAAGTGTTAAATACAAATTGTGAGTCACCACTGTTTTTCGGATTATGCACACAACGCTGAGGCCAACTGACCCTTTGCTAAGCCCCGCCTTAAGAGTTTCAGACCAATCCTGTCTTAGCAACTGTTGCCTGCCGCCATTTCTCTGACACGTTTGCTATTTTCCAATGAGAGCCTATGGGAATGATGCGTTTCCAAGTAGTTTTTAGTGAGATTTTCTGAAAATCATCCAAAAAAATAAATGTCCAACACGTTGTTGCTGGGTCACTTGTAATAGTGACATAAGGTACCCAGAGAGGATACCCGCAGAGTTTTTCTTTCTTTTTGAAAAATCTTCAGATAAAACTCGAGAACAGCATGCCATGGATTAAACTGTGTCATTCGTCATTCCCAAATGAACATGTATAACATCAGCAAGGACACCTACATTTGCTCCAAGGTATATTAAAGCTGATAACTTAACATGAATTGATTTATGTATTATTTTAGGTATTAGTAAAAGGCATAAAAGTGCATAAAGAGTTCACTGCATCAATGTGTGTTATGAGATGTTATGAGCAGTTCTTTTCACTTACACTAATGTTATGAGGTTTGTAATCGCTATCAAATTACGCTTTTCTCTTTTCAAGTGACTGATGATCGTTTGCCTCAATTCTGATTCTGTCTCCGCAATTCGGAGCCTGCACAATTTTCATTCAAATTACTGTGTAATTTAACAATTTATTTGAGCAAAAAATATCAGATAAATATGTTTTACAATGTCACTCTTCATTCCAGCCCACATAATAATATTATCGATTCCGTTTGAGAATATTTGCCAAAAACCGCGTCATTCACCATTCATTCCTATGGGGAGTTCTGCAGAGCTCGTCTGAACAAGCAACCGTAACCATGGGGGGTGGAGCTTAGCGAAGGGTCAGTTGTGGTCCAGTTAACGTGTATACATGCTGGACGAAGCCGAGCTACAGTTGCATTATCTAGGTCTGTTAGTGCAACTTCGCAAAAATCTGACTACTATGGTTTCAGTTAGACTAAAGCATTTACATGACAGTTTAAAAAGACAAATTATTATTTTAATACATCACAATTTCAGTAGTGACTCCTGTATTCCATATTTGCACAATTAATTTACAGGGGATTCACTCCTGCATTTAAATTAAATTGACAATTCCAAAACTTTGCAGTGTGGACATGGCCTAAGAGAAAAAGGGTTTACAATTGCTAAAAGTGTTAAGTGACAAGGTGAGCTAATGAAAAATGGTAATATTAATGAAGATGGCCAGACAATGGTTCTATGAATTGTGGGTCCACTGGACAAATCTACACAGCACTGATATCAAAACATCTAATGTATAAACATCAAAAACCTAGAGATAACTATGGCATTCAGAACAGCATTATGGCTTTTAGCTCTACACACAAGCACACCAATTAGTAAAGACAATGGCTGGACTTTGCAGAATAAAGTGCACAAACAAAAGAGCTGAAAAATACATGCTGAGGGAAGGTTCAGTCTCATAACCACATAGCCCAGAAGGGTTAAAGATCTCACCACACAGGCCCTTTCTCATACACGCATGCTCTCAGTACACCGAGTTTGAGATTTAACCAAAAAAGGCTCCAAACGTTGTTCCTTCCATTAGCCTTATAAGTGTTAAATCAAAAGAACTCAGAGTAATTCAATATGATGTGAGCCCATGATGACTGAACCAGCAGCTTAATACAGCAGCACAGCAACCAGACAAGGGAGGGGGAGAGGAGATGGAATAACAAAGCAGTTGCAATCCCCCTGGCTCACCTTGGACATCTTCCTCCCCACCATCACCATCCTCTTCCTCATTGTAGGCCAGCTCGGCCTGCTTGTCCGCCTCATACTCACCCACGTTGCCATCGTCCCCGTTGTAGTCCGCCAGCTTATTGCCGTGTTGCGGATCTACAGGGGACTCATTTTCATCAAAGAAACGGCCTGCAGAGGCAGAGAAGGGCCCCATCAGGAAGGAAAGAAAGGACGAGGAGAGAAAAAGACAGACAGAAACAAAGAAAGACAAAGCACAAGCAAAAAATGGATAAAAGTGAGAGTAGTGAGGGTACAGTCATAGAAAGCAAGGACAGGCAAACAGATTAGAAACATTCATGATGGGAATAAAGAGCAAAGTAATGACAACTGCCTGTAGATATGACTAAATGGAAGGTAATGACTTTAAAACTGAAAAAAAAAAAAAAAATGTAAATGCCATAACTTGGGCTCATGGTAAATAAAATCCCAGAGGACAAATGAGGAATGGAGTTGGTGGTAGAGGACTTCACAAAGAAGTAAAGATGGCAGTGTGGAGGAGTCAGAGAGAGCAAAGTCAAGCAGCACAGTTATCAGGCTTATAAGCAGAGAATCCTCTGAGTTTTGTACTTCATCCTACTAGCTCTCCGTTTACACACTCTTACACACCACTGCCTGACTCTAACCCAAGGTACTGAAAAACACCAAAATACAGTGGTGTGTACAAGTTTACAATCTCTGTTTTACACACTGTCCACTCTGCTACGGCTTCTAATCCATACACATGAATTGAATGAAGGCTGTAATATGGTTTGAAAGGTGCCCGCTACTGCTGCTTCAAGCCCAGTTAGAGTTAGTGTCATTTGCTCACCCTCATGTTTTTCCAAACTTGTATGATGTTTTCTTCTTCCATGGAACACAAAAGCTTGACAGTGTGAATCACTATACACTACTGTTGTATGGAAAAGAGCAGCTTGGACATTCTGATAAACACTGTATATCCTTTTGTGTTTCACACAAGAAATTGATTTTTGGATGAACAATTCCTTTAAGATGGCAGAATACTGTATATCAGAGAATACAATATATCTCAAAGGTTAGCCACCTGAACATTTCACAAACCACCGAATGTCAATAACATATACATGAGCAAATGCAATCTGGGATTCAGAGAATCTGCGACTTTAGCTGAAGCCTTGGCTTACTTAATTGTTATCATCAGTAGTTGCAAACCCTTGGACTGTTTATTACTCACTCTGATGGTGTCGAATGGGTTCAGCGGGCACAGGATCTCTGCCATTGTGAGGATCAATGGGTTTGGGCAGAACCTGAGCAGGGTTCGGAGGAGGAGGAAGCCCAACTCCCTCTGCTTTCAAGCCGTCAGGAGCTAATGAAGATGGAAATAAGGGAAAAAATATGTGTCCCATGATTATTTTGTTACATTACTTTCTGACTTATAATCATCCTCACTCCCATGTGAAAAACAATTAAAGTGCTAAGTAACTCTATTCTTTAATCATAGAAAATGAGTGACATGGGGAAAAAAACGAGAAAGCCGAAAGGCTCATGTTTAAAATAAATATTCCGGGTTCAATACAAGTTAAGTTCAATCAACAGTATTTGTCAATGTTGATTACCACAAAAATAATTTTGACTCATCACTCACAGCAAAAATCAAAGTTACTGTTACATTTTTGTTTAAAGGCAGAAATGTGAAGCTTATAATTTTATAAAAGCACATAATTCTTCTGTTAAAACGTGTATTATTTGAGCTGTAAAATTGTTTAAATCGTAATTTTTAGGTTGTTATGGCAACAAAGTTGTAAAATTGGATATATAACTTGACACAGTAAACTATTTTATCACACTAAAATTATGTTAACATGCATATTGTTTACATCTCATGGCAATACTTTTGAAACAATGTGTATTTTAATGTTAACGA
Source organism: Myxocyprinus asiaticus (assembly GCF_019703515.2). Taxonomy (NCBI): domain Eukaryota; kingdom Metazoa; phylum Chordata; class Actinopteri; order Cypriniformes; family Catostomidae; genus Myxocyprinus; species Myxocyprinus asiaticus. Next base: position 29,237,917 of record NC_059344.1, on the reverse strand, counting down.
ATTGGCCCCATTGTACAGTAAGTGCCTCGTTGTAACCCAGATTGAAATTAGGGACAAACTGAAATGCTGTTGACTGAGCATTTTGACAGCACAGAGAAATCAAAGGCCCAAAGGATCCACACAACCTCACATATAGAAGTACAGAAAAATGGCATCCCTACTACTAAAAACTGCACAGCTTCCTTTGTAAGGTGAAATCAGAGGCCCAGAGGATAGACATGAACACGAACACACACACACACACACACACAAATGAAATGTACAAAAAAATGTAAAAAATGTTTGGGTAAATGATCATTAGATTTTGAATGCTGAACACTGTAACAGTTTAAGTTAAGGGAGACTTTAAAACGTAAAGGTGCACTCCGTAAGTTTCTGTGTATGTTTCACCGGCTATTTTTTGTCCCAGCGTTTTTAGAGTTTATACTTGTACCCATCAGCATGGATGAATAAATATTGTTTATTAACTGCAGCCGTTTCTCAACAGGGCTGTTTATCTCATGTTTAGTTCCTTCTCTTCTATGTTTTCAATCTGTGTTATACTACACACATCAATACAATCAATATCCTTGAATTAAATCCCAACCACTTTTCACGTGTTGTTGGTGGTTAGTACAGGTGCATGTCTAGCTGATCTGCCGCAAACTCTGCTCTCTCCCCCTGCCCTGTTTGTTGCAGAGTGGGCAAATGAGGAATTTTACAGTGTTGCCTTGTACGCCCTGTAATAATGTAATTCCTACTGTATGTATAGTAAAATGCTGCAACACTGTGTTTGAGTTTTTGTTTTTGTACAGCAGTGCATCCTATTTCCAACAGAGCAGCATTACTCAAGAAAACAACTTCATTCAAAAATACTAATAAGCGCAGATGAAAATTAAAACATGATCTCTCACCTCCCAGCTGTCTGTGCTGCTCCCCAAACGTATCTGCCTTTATGGCAACTTTATTGTCCACATCCAACAGCATGGGTTTAGCAGCCACTGGCTTTGGAACCTGCTGCTGAATAGGGACCTCATGGTTCCCCAAATGCAGGCTGTCATCATGAGGCATGTCTGGCCGATCCAGTGGTTGCCCACGAGCCAAATCCTCCCCTGGTCTAACACCAGCACCAGCTCCGAGCCCTGCCCTATCTTCCTTCAGCAATGCTGCAGCCTCTGCGGGCTCCATGTGTTTCTGTGTGATTGCTGGCTTCTTTAGAGCTGGAAAAACATATTTGAGTGAAGTCATATTGGGACTCTTTGGCCCTGTTTCCACCTGGAATTACTATGCATCTCAAATGCGTCTCCTGTGATCACTTCTGTTCTGATTTCGAGGGGAGGGTCTCTGATATCATTACTGCATGCATCAATCACTATGTCAGCATGCTACTGCATGATAATAAACCTTTAAAGATGGATTGCAATTCACAACTCAAATGTGATGTGGTCACATGCATTGTGAACTACCTTGGTATGTGATGTCAGTGATCTGATCACAAAATATTTCGGAGCCCGTTTCCACCTGTATTTAGCACTGACCACTTGTGATCGGATCACCAAAACCGCATCTTAATACCAGGTGGAAACTAGGGAGCGACATTTAGAGTAATTTTTGTAGTCGAGTACTCTTAACACATAGAAAAAAAAAAGTAATCTATTACTTGAAATGTAGAATTTAAGTTCAACCTTTGAACACGTATTTTTTCTAGTTGAATATTTAAAGCTGAACGAGTACTCGAGTAATCGATTTCTCATGCACATCTGTAGTGGAAAAGGGGTCTTTATGTATAAGGTTTCCCACACTTTTTGAGCAATTAGTTTCCAAGAACTTTACAGTCATTTATGATTAGTGGATAAGGAATTTTTAGAAATCATTTTATAAAAACAACTGAGGCATATCTCCATTTGTCCAGGTATCTCAGGCACCAAACTTTTGAATTTAAAAGAATAGATTTAAACATACTTACTAGTGTACAAATGTCTCAGTGCACAGACTGATGTTAACAAGCTGGCTTATCTAGCCGATGAAATAAAACCACTATATACTGACTATAGAAATGTCCATGACATCGCCATAATTTGTAATATTTTACTAATTTCCATGTCTGATATTTACAGGTTTTCCATGACTGTGGGAAATCTTAAGTTTCTTTTTTAAGACAGTTTTAAGCAGCTAGAAATTCTGTGGACTTGTTTTTAATTTATTCTGCTAGAGTTGTAGTTTGTGATACTTACCAAAATGTGCATCTTCAATCTTGCCTACTTCACTATCCTCAATGCCAGGCATCCCAGCATCACTCCCAGGTTTACCCATCTCATCTTGAGTGTATGTGATAGAAAAAAGTTAAAGAATGACACATGGCATTCGACAGATGTCAACCCAAATATTAATACATTTTTTCAGAATGTTCTTTTCTGCTACCTTTAAGAACTTGGCTGTCATGTTGCCGCACAGCCACTGTGTGGCGCTCTGCAGTGTCCTCCCTTTCTTTTCTTTTATTGGATTGCTCATGATCCACCTCCACTTGTTGACCCCCTTGGCCTGCTTTACGACTCTCTGATAAAATCTGCACACGGCAAGACAATTTGGTTGAAAATTATTTTTAAGGCATGATGAAGTATGAGTGCAGGCAAGCAAAAGGGATTACACCGACTGTATTCAAGACATAGTCGTAGATGTACCTGTCTGAGTTTTGCTGCCTCCTCCTCCACTCTTTTCTTGCTCTCTTCATACTCTGCCTTCAGCTCGGCTATCTGTCGACCACACTGCAAACTGCAAAACACGTCACATGAGTTGAGTGCCACAAAAACAAGAAAGCGACAATAACATGATCATCTTTATAAACGGTCAAAGAGTAAAGAATGCGCTGCCTTCAAATCAAACAATAGGGCTTTATTAATCAGAACAGACCAAGTTTGACATAAGTATGTTAATCCGTTCGATTAAGGGTTTGTTAGATTTAGACTCCTTTTGCTTGGTTCAGTAAAGTCCATCTGTTGTGTGTGTGTGTGTGTGTGTGTGTGTGTGTGTTTGAGTTTATTCACCTCTCATACTCCAGTTTCTTCTCCAGGTTAGTGCTGTTTTTCTGCACCTCCCTCAACTGGTCTTCCTGTCGGATGATCTCCTGTCGTAACTCCTTCACCTGCTCTGTAAGTATATATGCTCAACTTTAGAATGAGGAATAGTTCACCCAAAAATGAAAATTCTGTAATTATTCACTTACCCTGAGGCCATCCCAGATGTGTATGATGGTCTTTCTTCAAGAACACAAATAAAGATTTTTAGAAGAAGATAGAGCTCTGTCCGATCCTTTTATTGCAAGTACATGGGTGCCAGCACTTTGACGGTCCAAAAGTCACTCCAGTTGATCAATGAATGTCTTCTGAAGCAAATCGATAAGTTTAAGTAAAAAGTAAACATATAATTAAAACGTTACTAACTTTTAAAAAGCGATTCCTGCTAGCAGTTGATGCATCACGTCAAGTGACACAAGCGCATCGGCGAGTTCACATGGAATTCGGAAGCGGCAATTATTTAGAACAGAAGAACGAATGTCACACGAGATTTCAGCCATTTTAAACAGCATCAAAGCCCTGGACGGAAGCGCCATTTTACTTATCGACTTGTTTCTTACATAAACCTATCGATTCGCTTCAGAAGACATTCATTGATCGACTGGAGTCGCATGGATTACTTTTATGCTGCTTAAATGTGACTTTTGGACTATAAAATTGCTGGCACCATTTACTTGCATTATAAAGAACTGACAGAGCTCTATCTTCTTCATAATTCTTCAAAATCATAATTTTCGTTCTGCTGAAGAAAGACAGTCATACACATCTGGGATGGCATCAGGGTAAGTGAATAATGAGAGAATTTTAATTTTTGGGTGAACTATTCCTTTAAAGCAGCAGTCAAACACATCATGATCTGATATATGATATATACACTAATGAAAATACATATGAACCGATGTGCACAATTTCTTTTCCTCTACCTTTTCCCCTGCCTTGTTTAAACTTTCGCCTGGCACCTCAGCACATCCTACGCACGCAGCTCTTGACAGCCCAAAGCGTTGATGTCAGGTGCGCTCATGTAAACAAGGTCATTCTTGCGTGTGCACCAGTTTCAAATGAGAGACGAGGTGAATTAACACTTAAATTTCGGTCTGTTCCTCACACAACACTATCATTTGGCTTCAGAAGAATTGAAATCTAAGGCACAAGTGTTATGGACAACTTTAATGCTGCTTTTGTGTGTGCTTTCGGATCCTGGACAGCAACAAACACAATCCTCTCATCCCTCAATCTTGTGTTTCACGGATGAAAAAAGTAGTACTGATTTAGAATGATGAGGGTGAGTAAATGATGGTGGAGAGGTTCGTTTTTATTAAAGTTTATCAATAACATTAATCCGGTGCAAATTATTGTCCAGAGCAGTGAAGAGCACAGACCTTAGCAGGGTCAGGGGCGAAAGGACATGGACAGAGTGTGAAGAGGTGGGAGGAGGGGATGTGGCAATAGTTGCTGAGTGGGGGGGGGGGGGGGGGTGTTGTGCTGAAGTAAACACACCTCCGCTTAAATCTCTGCGTTCTTAAAGGCCCCTCTGCTTAAAAGGGCACCTTTATATTTGTTTACGAAAGGGGTCCAGAGGTCCTGACTGCTACTGAAACAGCACATAGCACTGTCACGTGATACTTGTTAATGTTTTTGTTACTTTTTATTAATGGATGAGGATTTACATTTTTTTTTTTTATAGAGACTGCTGAAGCTTATCTCCATTCATAGGAATGAATCCTTGTAAATATCAGTTTTTATTTAAAAAAACAACAACTATTCTATAGTAAAATTATCTCCAATGAGATATAAAACTTTCTGGTAGTTAAATGCGGATGAATGGAGGATTCGGTTTCTGGGTGGCCAAGTGAGTGAAGTGTGTTCAGTTTTCATCGTACTATTAAATAAAACCTTTTTTGTCAAATAAGGATGAAAGAAAATGTAGTTTAATCTTTTAGAAGTATTGTTTTTTCAGTAAAAACAAAATGATTTTCAATTACATTATTTGGAGGGGGGGTGGTGTGGGAGTGTTCACTCACCCTTTAACCTGTGAATCTCTGACATCTGGGCACTGACATCATTCTGCAGCTTATTCTGTAACACACAAAAATGATTGAATAGAGACATGACAGAATATACAAAACATTAGAATATTTAAATTACTACACTTTTTAGAATGTGTCATGACATGACCGTTTGAAGAGAAACAGGATAGTAATTAGGTTAAAACAAACTAAATAATGTAATTTTCTGAGTAGCCTAAAGTAAGTGATGCAACTGATTTTCAATCATTTTCAATATAAAAAAATAATAAATAAAATTTACAGTATATACAATAAAAACAATATTTAAACAATGCTATTATTGTTAATTCAAAATAAAATTGTTCTTTTAAATTGTCTTGCCTTCTTAGATTTTATTTCTTACTTTGAGTGTTAAGTAAAGGTTTTGAATATTATTATATCCACAGCCAGCAACTCTACGTGTAACTGTGGGTGATTAATCTCTAAATCCAAACTGTTTTACCTCTCTATAATTAATTACATCTCTTTCTTTGGAGATATGCTGCAATTACAATCACACCATCCTCTTAAAAAGACACGGTGTGCAGCTGCCTACCGCACTGACTCTCCTTACACAAACCTTATTGTTGTCCAATTCCCTTTCACTAAGCCACAGTAAGAGAATTCAATCTCTGGAGCTTTAATGCGGTAGCTTTGAGATGGGATTTCAGAATCAGCAGGAGCAGCCACTGATCTCACGAAGGGGGAAAGCTCAAAACAAGCCGAGATTGAGAGAGCAAATTTATTGAGGTGGACGCTGAATAGTCGGAGCTGAAGAAAAGAGTCAGGGCTCTGCTCCCAGCTACTGTTCAGAAGATGATAGTTGGCACAATGAATTAAGCTGCAAAAGGACGTATAAATGAGCCATAAGAGTGGGTCGATAACCCCTGAACAATTGATCCAAACATAACAACAAAACACAAGTCTACTGTACACTGCATGTATACAGTACTCAATAATACTGATGTATGGTCATCTGAATGTCTATGTATAAATAGCACGTAGGATTCCCAGTGGTGATGCATCTGTATTTGTAAAAACATTACCTAGGAGAAAACTTACCTGAGTTACCTGAGTATCTAAACCCACCAGACTCTCTCATAGAACATCTGTGTTCTATTCATTCAATACCTGAAGAGGGAGGCAGAGGCTGCAGACTTTCCTTACAGTTACTCCAGACACAATGGAGCCCATTTTTAAGCTGAGACATCTAAGCTTTACATCCATGAAAACATTGTGGTCATGGGTAGACTCAACCTACTCAATGGTAGTTCTTTTTAAAATCAGCAATTTCCACAAGAGTTAGAGACTAAACTGATCTATTCCACTTGCATACAGAAAAAGATTAGCCTATTTGTTCTGTCTTTTTAAAAAAATAAGATTTTTACTAGTACACTTTAAACAACATAAGGCTATAGCATGTAGTCACAGGACTACAGAGTTATTTAAGAGATAGTTCACCCAAAAATGAATATTCTCTCATAATTTACTCACCCTCATGATATCCCAGGCGTGTATGACTTTCTTTCTTCTGCAGAACACATTTGAAAAAAAATAGAAAAACACCATTTTCCATTTTTCCAACCTTCCATTTTAAGGACCAACTCAGTAAGTCCTTAAAATGCAAGTGGCAAGTGGATGGTGATCAGACATTTGAAGCTCCAAAACTCACAGACAGTCAGCATAAATGTCATCCATTCGACTCCAGCGGTTAATGTCTTCTAAAGTGACATGATCGCTTTGGTGTGAAAAAAAAGATCAATATTTAAGTACTTTTTAACTATAAATCATCCTTTCCGGTAAGCTTCAAAAGAGCACTGAGTTCATGCGGTTTCTCATGTGATTTATTTGCGTTGGCATGTTACAGACACACTGTAATCTCATGTTCTTCTCTCGGTTGAGACATCCAGGATAAGCACACAAATGCACCATTGTTAGTAAACAAACAGTTACAAATACAGATCTAAACCAAAACCAACAAAGCGTTCCTCCTCTGTTGTAAACACCGCTGCTCTTCCAAGTGTCGCACATACATCAGTTCTCGCGTCTCTCAAATGCCAACTCGATTACATCACACACACTTACTGCTGCTGACTGGAAGTAATTGTTTATACTGTAGTTAAAAAGTACTTAAATATTGATCTTTTTCGCACCACAAGTGATAGTGTCGCTTTAGAAGATATTAATTTAACCGCTCGAGTCGTATGGATGATGTTTATGCTGACTATGTGTGATTTTTGGAGCTTCAAAGTCTGATCACCATCCACTTGCATTTTAAGGACCTACTGAGCTGCGATATTTTTGTATTTTTATTCAAATGTGTTCTGGTGAAGAAATAAAGTCATACACAACTGGGATATCATGAGGGTGAGTAAATAATGAGAGAATTTTCATTTTTGGGTGAACTATCCCTTTAAATTGATATATGGGTGTTTCAAAATGTCTGTTAAATAAAAAGACCATTATTATTAAAAATATACTGGCTGAGAGTGTCAATTTGCAGTCATCACAAATGAGCAAGATGGCTATTGTACTCTTTGTATTTGACAATGATCATCAGGAACTACTTATTAAAAAGGGAATGTACAATTAAGGACTTTAACTACAAAGTGCACACACACAGAATTATGGTAGGAATTAATGAGGAATTAGACGTAGGAGAGGGGGCAGTAATTAGGCATCAATGTGACCCTGTAGAGGAGATAAAAGCAGAGCTCAGCGCCTCTCCCGTTAAGCATGTGAGAGAAACGCAGAGGCTCACAGCATCACTTTAAACCACTTAAAGTGCTTCTTCTTGGCTCTCTTTTAATATTTGTCTCAAAGCAACAAATCACCTAAATTTCAGAGAAACACCTCGGCTTTGAGGATTAAGACATGCAACCAGAGGACAAATGGTATTCATTCATCACGTACAACTTAGTCAACATGAAACACTGTTTGCAACCCATTCTGCTTCTGATAAGACATATTTCTGAGTTGGGTTGTGTGGTATACTGGTACTATAAAGTTACCACAGTCCCAAAAAACATACAGTGGTACGACACCAATATTTTGCAAATTTCAGTTCAGTTTGGCACTGTGGCATGAGGTGCAAAAGCAAAGTTAATGTTCAGGGTTGTAAAAACTGCATAAACTGACGATTTGAGAATGTCAATTCTATTCACTGATTAAAGAATTTAATAATCAATTATACTATAATACTCAATGTTTTGCAGAGGCGTCTCAAGATTACATGCATGCTCTTGCAACAGACATGGAACACTTGACACTGAATAAAAATTAAGAAAGTTCATGCTTTTAAGTTTAGCCTACTGTGTAATTCATTCTTTTTTTTTTTCCCCCATTACGATGTTTTATGCTTAGATTCTAGAATATTTGGAGAATATATTTGAAAATGCATTAAAATATACATATACCGAGATGGGCCTTGAAAATTTTATGAAATTTAATTTTATATGCCATTAATATAGACTGTTAATAGTTAATTACATGACCCTGCTTGATGGGCCTCATCAGTCTGTACATTATAGATTTAATTTATATTTTAACCTAGTGCAAACACGTGTCCTTCTACGTGGAAATTGTGTTTTGTCTTCGCTTTACGCTATGGATAATTTTATTTAATTTAAAATGACTGATCTCAGTTCAGAACACTCTGAGCTATCAGTAAAGAGTTAAACTTTCTATGCACTGAGTCATGTGACAAAACAATATGGTGCCGATCACATCGGAGTTTGTCTTTTGGAGAAACGGCAACAAAACTACATCTGGTAAGAAACCTAGTTTAGTTTTTATGTTGAAACCTGTTTGAGTGAAAAGATTAGAGTCTCTAGTTTCATCCGATATGCCTATATCGGCAAAATTTGAGTGATTTATCGCGAAATATAGCACTGTTAAATACAATGACCAATACAGTGGACAATAGCGCTAGTTTTTCATTAGAAATCCAATATTTGCTGTGCATTTTCACATTGAGGAAAAAAAATTATATGGAGTTAGGATGAAAATAAGGTACATTTCAAACTGTTCCGAGACCCGTGCAGACAGAAAGCACACTGGACGTTAAATCATTCACTAAATAGGGAGCAAGGGAGGATTCTATAGCTTTCTTATGCAGCCAAGTGCACTCATTGACCAAAAGTTCAGTTTCAGGCTGCAGATGATGTTCGGACCACTCAACATATTTGGCAGACATGGGACAATGGAAATCAGTACAAAGATTCAGACTTTATCATATATAATCTTATTTTAACATGGTTGGCAGTAATTGTATGTTGATGGTCATTACTTTGAATCAGAATTAATTATGCTATTTTCTGATTGGTAAAATGGTTCACCACTGGCTTTCACTTGTTTGTTTGACAGTGCAAAGAGAGAACATTGAGATTTTGTTGCCAAAGCAAGTCATGCACGATGTTCTCTGTTATTCATATTTTAATCTATAGTGCATGTAACATCAGTGTTATTGCTTTTTTCATAATTGCAGACACACACAGACAAACCTTCTTGTACTCCCTAATGCACCTGTGACTGACGCGTGCTAGAGACTATTCGAGGTCTGATGCGTTTCAATTAAGAATGTTCAGTAAAATTTTTAAACTTCTTTCTGACTGACAACCCTCGGGGCCCTAAAGCCATCTAAGCACTTATGGTTCTTTCTACCATAGAAACAAAAGCACAACAGCGCTTGACTGTATCCATCAAGAATTTATTATATCATCAATCAAAATACATTTCAAAATCACAATGTGGATATATATATATATACAGGTGCATCTCAATAAATTAGAATGTCGTGGAAAAGTTCATTTATTTCAGTAATACAACTCAAATTGTGAAACTCGTGTATTAAATAAATTCAATGCACACAGACTGAAGTAGTTTAAGTCTTTGGTTCTTTTAATTGTGATGATTTTGGCTCACATTTAACAAAAACCCACCAATTCACTATCTCAAAAAATTAGAATACATCATAAGACCAATAAAAAAAACATTTTTAGTGAATTGTTGGCCTTCTGGAAAGTATGTTCATTTACTGTATATGTACTCAATACTTGGTAGGGGCTCCTTTTGCTTTAATTACTGCCTCAGTTCGGCGTGGCATGGAGGTGATCAGTCTGTGGCACTGCTGAGGTGGTATGGAAGCCCAGGTTTCTTTGACAGTGGCCTTCAGCTCATCTGCATTTTTTGGTCTCTTGTTTCTCATTTTCCTCTTGACAATAACCCATAGATTCTCTATGGGGTTCAGGTCTGGTGAGTTTGCTGGCCAGTCAAGCACACCAACACCATGGTCATTTAACCAACTTTTGGTGCTTTTGGCAGTGTGGACAGGTGCCAAATCCTGCTGGAAAATGAAATCAGCATCTTTAAAAAGCTGGTCAGCAGAAGGAAGCATGAAGTGCTCCAAAATTTCTCGGTAAACGGGTGCAGTGACTTTGGTTTTCAAAAAACACAATGGACCAACACCAGCAGATGACATTGCACCCCAAATCATCACAGACTGTGGACACTTAACACTGGACTTCAAGCAACTTGGGCTATGAGCTTCTCCACCCTTCCTCCAGACTCTAGGACCTTGGTTTCCAAATGAAATACAAAACTTGCTCTCATCTGAAAAGAGGACTTTGGACCACTGGGCAACAGTCCAGTTCTTCTCCTTAGCCCAGGTAAGACGCCTCTGACGTTGTCTGTGGTTCAGGAGTGGCTTAACAAGAGGAATACGACAACTGTAGCCAAATTCCTTGACACGTCTGTGTGTGGTGGCTCTTGATGCCTTGACCCCAGCCTCAGTCCATTCCTTGTGAAGTTCACCCAAATTCTTGAATCGATTTTGCTTGACAATCATAAGGCTGCGGTTCTCTCGGTTGGTTGTGCATCTTTTTCTTCCACACTTTTTCCTTCCACTCAACTTTCTGTTAACATGCTTGGATACAGCACTCTGTGAACAGCCAGCTTCTTTGGCAATGAATGTTTGAGGCTTACCCTCCTTGTGAAGGGTGTCAATGATTGTCTTCTGGACAACTGTCAGATCAGCAGTCTTCCCCATGATTGTGTAGCCTAGTGAACCAAACTGAGAGACCATTTTGAAGGCTCAGGAAACCTTTGCAGGTGTTTTGAGTTGATTAGCTGATTGGCATGTCACCATATTCTAATTTTTTGAGATAGTGAATTGGTGGGTTTTTGTTAAATGTGAGCCAAAATCATCACAATTAAAAGAACCAAAGACTTAAACTACTTCAGTCTGTGTGCACTGAATTTATTTAATACACGAGTTTCACAATTTGAGTTGTATTACTGAAATAAATGAACTTTTCCACGACATTCTAATTTATTGAGATGCACCTGTATATATATATACACTATTGTTTTTATCTAATTAGGGGTTTAGTTAAAAAAAAGACTGGTCATGAATAAAACATCAGGCCAGAAATAAGTAAAAGTCTATACTATCTATATACTAATATTTACTAAGGACTGAATCACAAAATACATTACTGGACAATCTCTTGGGGATCCTTAAAAATGTTGGTAATCAGGATCCCAACAGGAAGTAAACAAGACATTTTTTTATGCTTTTAGGAAGAGTGTGAGCTTTCCCTATAAATATTAGGCTTAAATACAATTTTAATGTTTAGGTGGAACTACTTGAATGTTCATTTTTTCAGTCCTGCAGTATGAAGCCTCCACATAATAAAAACATCACTCAACATCAATATTTCTGTTTGTAGCATGTTTTTAACACGGTAGGACCACAAAAATGAACTAGCAAGGGTAAAGAATTTATTAAAAGTGGCGAAAAACTTGAAAGAAATGGCAAGCGGTAACAGCATCTAAAAATGCACTTTTCCTAATACATATTTTAACTTACAATTTTGATGTAAAAAAAAAAAAAAAATGTAAATGTCCATTTGTCAACTACCAATATCAGAAATAACTAGGCCTAAATTCAAGATCCTGCCACATCTACATATCATCTTTGCTATCCAATTTTCCAAAACATTGCATTACATCTCAAAGTGCTCAGATCTTCTTAGGTTGCAACCACTTTAGATATACAGTTGATATTATAAACATTTACTATAATGATTGATAATTAAAAAAAAAAAAAAAAAAACATTATGGCTATAAAAATGTCTACTATACTACATGAACAGGTAAAGACCCTGATTATCATGGTTTGGTACTGTGGAAAGAGATGGGCAGATAGCAAAAGTGAAAAGGAATGTACAATTGAGTGGGTCTGTGTTGATACACTACTGTTAAAAAGTTTAGGGTCACTTACTCATTCTTTATTGTAGTTATATATATATATATATATATATATATATATATATATATATATATATATATATATATATACACACTATATTGCCAAAAGTATTCGCTCATCTGCCTTTAGACGCACATGAATTTAAGTGACATCCCATTCTTAATCCATAGGGTTTAATATGATGTCGGCCCACCCTTTGCAGCTATAACAGCATCAACTCTTCTGGGAAGGCGTTCCACAAGGTTTAGGAGTGCGTTTATGGGAATTTTTGACCATTCCTCCAGAAGCGCATTTGTGAGGTCAGACACTGATGTTGGACGAGAAGGCCTGGCTCGCAGTCCTCGCTCTAATTCATCCCAAAGGTGCTCTATCGGGTTGAGGTCAGGACTCTGTGCAGGCCAGTCAAGTTCTTCCACACCAAACTCGCTCATCCATGTCTTTATGGACCTTGCTTTGTGCACTGGTGCACAGTCATGTTGGAACAGGAAGGGGCCATCCCCAAACTGTTCCCACAAATTCGGGAGCATGGAATTGTCCAAACTCTCTTGGTATGCTGAAGCATTCAGAGTTCCTTTCACTGGAACTAAGGGGCCAAGCCCAGCTCCTGAAAAACAACCCCACACCATAATCCCCCCTCCACCAAACTTTACAGTTGGCACAATGCAGTCAGACAAGTACCGTTCTCCTGGCAACCGCCAAACCCAGACTCGTCCATCAGATTGCCAGATGGAGAAGCGTGATTCGTCACTCCAGAGAACGTGTCTCCACTGCTCTAGAGTCCAGTGGTGGCATGCTTTACACCATAGCATCCGACACTTTGCATTGCACTTGGTGATGTATGGCTTGGATGCAGCTGCTCGGCCATGGAAACCCATTCCATGAAGCTCTCTACGCACTGTTCTTGAGCTAATCTGAAGGCCACATGACCTTTGGAGGTCTGTAGCGATTGACTCTGCAGAAAGTTGGCGACCTCTGCGCACTATGCGCCTCAGCATCCGCTGACCCCGCTCTGTCATTTTACGTGGCCTACCACTTCGTGGCTGAGTTGCTGTCATTCCCAATCCCTTCCACTTTGTTATAATACCACTGACAGTTGACTGTGGAATATTTAGTAGCGAGGAAATTTCACGACTGGACTTGTTGCACAGGTGGCATCCTATCACAGTACCACGCTGGAATTCACTGAGCTCCTGAGAGCGGCCCATTCTTTCACAAATGTTTGTAGAAGCAGTCTGCATGCCTAGGTGCTTCATTTTATACACCTGTGGCCATGGAAGTGATTGGAACACCTGAATTCAATTATTTGGATGGGTGAGCGAATACTTTTGGCAATATAGTATATATATATATATATATATATATATATATATATATATATATATATATATATTTTTTTTTGTTTTTTTTCCCCACATTTTAGAATAATAGTAATTTCATCACAACTATGGAATAACATAAATGGAACTATGGGAATTATGTTGTGACTAAAAAAAACCCAAATTAAATCAAAACTGTGTTATTTTAGCATCTTCAAAGTAGTCACCCTTTGCCTAAAATTTGCAGACATGTACTCTTGACATTTTCTCAACCAATTTCTTGAGGAATCACCCTGGGATGCTTTTTAAACAGTATTGTCTATATGCTGGGCACTTAGTGGCTGCTTTTCTTAATTTTCTCAATAAAAAAAAAAAAAAATAAAAAAAATAAAAAAATTAAAAAAAGTTTTTTAATATGGTGGCACAATTATATTTTTGTCTACAAAACTAATTTCAAACATTTAAGCATACGCCTTCAGATCAAAAGGTTTTTAAGATCATGAGAAACATTTCAGGCAAGTGACCCCAAAATTTTGAACGGTAGTGTATACAGAACAGAAAATAGGATTGCTACAGCGGCAGAAGTAGGAAACACATTCTACAGTATTCTTAATCCCATGACACAAGTCTGGGGAGAGGTATTAAATTGCATTGGCGTTAATATGCAAGCATTTGTGTTGCCATGATTAGGTCGGGTATATCACAATGTAACTGTAGTCTAACACAGATTTGCTGAAGTATGGAGAGGTCTTTGTCTTAGCAAGTGTGTGGTCAAGAGCGTGAAGGAACAACTTTGCCTTGAAAGGTTTGTCTTACATGTATGAAACAATTTTGAATTAGCAGCTGGTGCAAACCTTCCAAGACAGTTCCACAGTAACTAAAAGATTGTTTTTGTTTCAAGCAGCCATCTATGAAAATAAGCAGTTGTATCACAACAGTAAAGGCAGACCGATATAACGGTTTTACCGATTAATCAGTGCTGAGTCACTTTTTGGAACTATCTATACCGATAGTTGTTTTATTTTTTATTCCTGATTTTTACTTTCTCATCAATAAACCTCATCTGGTGAAATTATATATAATATATACACACACACACACACACACACACACACACATACCAGTTAGTTCTGGTCCTCAAATCTGATTGGACGAGAGACGTTCCATGAGTACTGATGGTCTCACACCATCATCACTTGGACGCTTCATTGTGTGTATTACTCTGCTTGTGTTTGTGCCATTCTAAACTAAAGTGTAAGAGCAGTGCTGATGTGTTAAGAGATGTCTCTTTACATTTAATTTTGTGACATTACATATTTTAGCCAGCAGGTGGCAGCAAAAGACCATTTTTGTGTGTAATATGTGCCAGTCGGTGGTGTGAAGTGAGTCAGCACCACTGTTTATATTCAACAACTCTCCGTGATCGCTCATATTACTACTACACAACTAAAGCTAGGAAATAGCTTTAAACGACTTTAAAATAACAACTTCAGCATTAAGGCTCATCACAGCTGAGAGACACTGCCACACTCAGTAACACACTGCACAACTAGTAGAACAGGCACAAACAGAAGAGTTAATATATGTAAACAGCCTACTCCACTAAAAAAGGGATGTGAACAGCACTCTCTTAAATGATCACTCTTTTCTCAGCACATTCTTCTTAAATGGACTGTGTATGTATGTGAGAAGCTAACAGGAAAAAAAAAACTGTTAAAAGAAATGTATAGCTACTTCCTGCAATCCTGAATGTTCTTGTGAAATTGAATATTCCTAAAATAAGCCTTTATTTAGACATTTTATTGTGTAAGAAGCAAACACATTTTATGTTTTCTATCAACTGATTAAAAAGCACTTAAATAAAAAGTATGTTCTTTTGTCATATTCTTTTCAAACTTTTATTTGTTAGCGATAACCAAGCAGTACCTACAAAAACTTATCATAATGACCACAGGGCTAAGCAAATACACTATATGATGTGCATTGCTCAAAAGGCACTGCTATGGTTACTATGGACCATATGGTGTAACATTATATTCCTACTAGGGATGGGCATTTTGGTCATTTTGTCTACTCGAGTACTCGGACTAATTACTCGATCGAGTACTCGAGGGGCAATGACATGTACGTAACTGTAAACAGTTGAAGTCAGAAGTTTACATACACTTAGGTTGAAGTCATTAAACCTAATTTTTTAACCACTCCACAGATATCATATTACCAAACTATAGTTTTGGCAAGTCATTTAGGACATCTACTTTGTGCATGACACAAGTAATTTTTCCATCAATTGTTTACAGACAGATTGTTTCACTTTTAATTGACTATATCACAATTCCAGTGGGTCAGAAATTTACATACACGAAGTTAACTGTGCCTTTAAGCAGCTTGGAAAATTCCAGAAAATGATGTCAAGAATTTAGGCAATTAGCTTCTGATAAGTTAATTGGAGTCAATTGAAGGTGTACCTGTGGATGTATTTTAAGGCCTGCCTTCAAACTCAGTGCCTCTTTGCTTGACATCATGGGAAAATCAAAAGAAATCAGCCAAAACCTCAGAAAAACAATTGTGGTCCTCCACAAGTCTGGTTCATCATTCAGCAATTTCCAAACGCCTGAAGGTACCACGTTCGTCTGTACAAACAATAGTATGCAAGTATAAACACCATGGGACCACGCAGCCATCATAATGCTGAGGAAGGAAATGCATTCTGTCTCCTAGAGATGAACGTAGTTTGGTGTGAAAAGTGCAAATCAATCCCAGAACAACAGCAAAGGACCTTGTGAAGATGCCGGAGGAAACAGGTAGACAAGTATCTATATCCACAGTAAAACAAGTCCTATATCAACATAACATGAAAGAATGCTCAGCAAGGAAGAAGCCAGTGCTCCAAAACCGGCATAAAAAAGCCAGACTACAGTTTGCAAGTGCACATGGGGACAAAGATCTTACTTTTTGGAGAAATGTCCTCTGGTCTGATGAAACAAAAATGTAATTGTTTGGCCATAATGACCATCGTTATGTTTGGAGGAAAAAGGGTGAGGCTTGCAAGCCAAAGAACACCATCCCAACTGTGAAGCATGTGGGTGGCAGCATCATGTTGTGGGGGTGCTTTGTTGCAAGAGGGACTGGTGCACTTCACAAAATAGATGGCATCATGAGGAAGGAAAATTATGTGGATATATTGAAGTAACATCTCAAGACATCAGCCAGGAAGTTAAAGCTCGGTTGCAAATGGGTCAACAAAGTCAAGGTATTGGAGTGGTCATCACAAAGCCCTGACCTCAATCTGATAGAAAATTTGTGGGCAGAACTGAAAAAGCGTGTGCGAGCAAGGAGGCCTACAAACCTGACTCAGTTACACCAGTTCTGTCTGGAGGAATGGGCCAAAATTCCAGCAGCTTATTGTGAGAAGCTTGTGGAAGGCTACCCAAAACGTTTTACCCAAGTTAAACAATTTAAAGGCAATGCTACCAAATACTAACTAAGTGTATGTAAACTTCTGACCCACTGGGAATGTGATGAAAGAAATAAAAACTGAAATAAATCATTCTCTCTACTATTATTCTGACATTTCACATTCTTAAAATAAAGTAGTGATCCTAACTGACCTAAGATAGGGAGTGTTTTCTGCAATTAAATGTCAGGAATTGTGAAAAACTGAGTTTATATGTATTTGGCTAAGGTGCATGTAAACTTCTGACTTCAACTGTACATATTACCATGTCTGACAAATATCTTTGGCTGCTGTATTGCATCTTGTTGTTCCAGTGTATCATCTTATTCATTTTTATAGGCTGTTATAAAATAATCTGTTACAAAATGTACAAAGGATTGCATAATCAAAATATAATGCATCATATTTTGTCATTATGTGAAGATTTGCTGCCAAACTCAAAAGAATGTGCACAACTGTCTGAACCGTCTATTTTCAAATCACAGTTGGCTTAACAGGAGATGCCATAACCATCCTGTTTTTAATATGCTTGTTAAGCTGAAGTTCAGTTTTGAAGACGCTGCATTCTGTTACATTTAGCTGCACTCTGTCTAGCTGTTTGAAACACTCGCCTGCTGTATATGTGCTGCTTCAACGCATTGAGTCCACTGCCACACGCCTGGTGTGTGTGTGTCTCCCCATGTGTTCGCTTCTGTGGGGAAAGCAGCGAAGCTCCATAATGTTGATGCTGTGATGATTCATGAAGCGTTCTATTCAATACAGAGAGTCAGAATTTCCACCTTTCAACTGGGGAAAATGCAACGGAATGACACATTATGTCGGACTTCTAACTTGGAAATTCATACGGAAATCTTCAACTCCTATTTCGACAAGATGCAGGTGTGTGTTATATTATGCAAACATTTCAGCACCCAGGGCAGGGAGGTTTACAGTCAGTGACAAACATTCACTTTTATTAAATAATATCCATTAACAAGTCGAAGTTCTTACATTAAATGGTAATAAAACTTATTTAGCAAACATTTTGCAGAGACAGGTGTTCAAAACATGGTTAATTACACTCTTTTGATTATCGTAACAATAGCATTGCAGCGTCATATATCAGTTTGGTTGCTATGAGACGTTTCTGACAATCAATGTACCCCTCAAAATCACAATGTAATAAATCTCAAAATTAAAAATAAGCTCCCTCTTTGACACGTTTGTGTTGAGTTGTCAGGTAATTGTCACTGAATTTCGAATTAAGTTAAATTTCACATTATGCATGATAACCATCAATCATCGTTTTCATGATCGATCATTGCTGCCACGTCCGAGTACCCGAGTACTCGTGCCCATCCCTAATTCCTACCAATTATATCAATTCTGTCAGCAGTGCCAAGCCACACACAACTGTTTCAGCATACCAAGTCTGAAAAAATATGAAATTCTAAATTTCACATAAAGAAAATGAAGCCTACAGTTAGGATCTTTACGATTTGTTGCATTATTGTGTCATTATATTTAGGACACCTAAAGGGTCATGAAACCCCAAGAGACTTTAAGATATTAACAGGTTGCAAATTATTGAAAAAAATCATAGCACTCATTATGTTTATTGTTAAGAAGTAAGCGGTTATTTTTTCCTTTTTTTTTTTGCCATTTCGTTCTTCCGGTTTAAAAGCTAAACTTGAATACGTCACAAAATACGAGGTATATGCGTAAACTCTAAATTGTGATTAAGAGTGCGCCTCTTTGTCATTCGATTCAGAGCATTTGTCTGAGCTTCCATCCAATCACTGCGCTGCTTCATGCATGAGGTCGCATCACAGAGAAGAATTCAAAATGACATGTGGACGTGACAGGATTTCCTGGCCAGCGCAAGTTCAACAACAACTCGTGGAACAAAAATGAGAGCAAACTTTTACACTAAGCACCACGGTGAGATCAAAATCACTTGTCAGAATGGACCGCAGTCCATAACCCGACCAGAGCTAACATGTTAGCCACAGTTCTGCTATACTCGCGCTCCAAACATGAAACAGCTGTTTGTTAGCCACACATATTCCATCAGGTCTTCTCCGTACATATGATCATGGACAGTATAACACGACGGCTTGTTTAAAAACAGAAGAAAATTATGAAAACCCAAAACTCAAAGTCATGACTCATGTCTGTTAACTGTCTTTTTGGTATCCTTTAGATAGGGTAAAAGTTACTGGGATTTAGGCCTACGGGGTTTACCAGCGTTATGTCATCATAACAGCGAAGTTTAAATACTAGAAAACTTTACACAGATGAGGTAAGAAAGCAATTTTATCACACTGGAGTCATGTTAAAATGTTTTATGTTCAAGTATTGTGGCTATACATTTGAAACGCTGTGTATTTAATATTGTCTATTGGACCAGTCATTACATGTGCTTTACTGAATGCTAGGGGTATGACCAAAATCTTATATCACGATATGAAGTCATTTTATATCACGATAACAATATATTTCACAATATAATAATTTTTTTTACTAGAAAACCAATAAAAATCGGTTATGGTAATAACCAAATTTTAATGCCTATTTTTGGAAATCTAGTTAGTGAAACAAATACTTTTTAAATTAAAACTACTTCCTCGTATATTATTTCCTCGTTATTTAGAACTTGACAAACAGTCAAAGTTCAAAATAAAATAAAACAACAAAAATAACAGGTCTTGCAGAAAATTAATTTCAAATATATTTATAACTTCTTGGGGGGGGGGGGGGATGATGAAATTAATGCGGAGCACATCTTTTGGCTTTCATAATATTCTTTAGCGTACTTCATTTTAAGGTGTTAAAACAGATTGTTTGTATTACCACAAATGATTTCCATTGTGCGACACAGTTTGCAGATTAATTTTTTTTTTAATCTGTGATGGCTTTTGTGAACCAACACCACAGATGTCAAATCTGTTTTAATAACAAGCTCCCCTTAATTTTCTTGACTTTCCTATTGATCATATCAGCACAAATTCATCAAATGATGGAGAAGTACAGATGTGCGGTGTAGTCAAGCGCACCTCGGCATGTTAAAGAGCTTAACATGCCGAGTTAAATAACAAGGTGGCAACCCTCACAACTGAGCCTTTGCTATCACAAAGAAGCGCTAGAATATGTAATGGCAGGTAAACATCAGGAGACAAAGGTGGAAACAACAACAATGGATTTGCATGTCAAGAACACGTGTGTGAGGGGCCTGGATAGCTCAGCAAGTAAAGACGCTGACTACCACACCTGGAGTCACAAGTTCAAATCCAGGGCATGCTGAGTGACTCCAGTCAGGCTTCCTAAGCAACCAATTGGCCCGGTTGCTAGGGAGGGTAGAGTCATGTTGGGTTAACCTCCTCGTGGTCACTATAATATGGTTCGCTCTTGGTGGGGCGCGTGGTGAGTTGTGCGTGGATGCCGCGGAGAATAGCATGAAGCCTCCGCACACGCTAGGTCTCCATGGTAACGCGCTCAACAACCCACGTGATGAGATGCGCAGATTGATGGTCTCAGACATGGAGGCAACTGAGATTCATCCTCCGCAACCTGGATTGGAGTCACTACACCACCATGAGGACTTAGAATGCATTGGGAATTGGGCATTCCAAATTGGGGAGAAAAATAAAAAATAAAAATAAAAAAAGAACACATGTGTGAGGAGGTCAGGAGATATGTGCATTTGTATAACTCAGGTCTTAAGGATTATAAAGACAATTTTATGGGTCTCAACTCTTGAAAATAGTCTAGCATTTCATAGCAGTTGTAGCGAGCATGAGCTAAACCACCCATGTATGCGCACAGTCAAATGAAGTATACTTTGAAAGGCTAGCGTTCAACTGTACGCAGACGCTTAATCGAAGTCTATTTTGGGCTTTAGACACATTTTGTCCCCCAATTCTCATTGCCGCAACACTTCTGGACATTTACTTCTACTATTCCCCTTATTTTCAATGATGATTTTCATTACCGTATAAGTAACACAGTCATTTTAGTGTATAACAGTAAAAAAGGCTGTTGTTGTACAGCAATTTAAAAAAAATTAAAACCAGTGAAGATGAAAGACAGTACCATCACACTGTAACCCCCCCAATGTTCAAGCCAAGCCCTTGCTACTATGTGTAAATACTTTTATTTTTTTCACATTGCAGTTAAATAAATATCATAACGAGTATGTTTTTTTCCTTCGCATTACAGTAATGTCACAATGTAAAATAAATAAATAAATAAATATTGGCTCTAAAATAAAGCTTCATTTTGATATGGGCATAATATAATTTCTTATTAGTTTCTTTTGATTTTGGAATTAAGGCCAGAACATATTCTTAACAGGTTTCGTGAGAATCACCCTATGGTTCTTGTGTCCTTATGGACTCTCACCCACCTTTTCATCGGTGCAGGATTTCACCAGCGCATCCCTGGCCTGCAGTTTGCTCTCCAGCACGCTGTAGTCTCCGTCCTTCTGATCGATCTGTTTCCTGTGCGTGTCCACCTGCATTATCAGCTCGGAGTTTCTTTTCTCCAGGCGGGAGCGCGCCGCGTCCGTGCGCTTCACCTGCGTCTGCACTTCGGCCAGCTCGTCCAGCAGCCGCCCGTGCTTTGTGGACACGCTCCAGTAGTTAAACGCCAGAATGACGATGATCACCAATAACGCGATCAGGATGAAAGACGGGAGGCGACCTCCGCGTCGATTCGCGCTGAACCCGATCATCGTGTAATCAAACGAGCACCGATAACGATCACAGGCTTTACGTGAGCGGTGAACGTTTTAATACGTGTGCAATGGCCAATGGTCCACTACGTTACCTATCTTGGAATGTTTAAACGAAACACATATTCCCAAGATGTTTATAGCAGCCTTGAGACGTCCTTAAGTTGATGACAGAACTACTTTGACGATTCCTCCGTGTTCCTTCCGCACAGTTGGCGACTTCTGGATTTTCCTTGTTTGCATTCATGCAACGCCACTGTCAGTAGATCAAATACATCAGCACACACAGGCGACGTGGCCTATCTATCTGAGAGCTGATGAAAGCTAACAGATTTCTGCTTCTACAGCGCTAGAGATCATGCATTTTCATTCAGTTAAGGTCATCTCTGCAGATCTGCCGTCATGCGTAGACTTATGAATACAACAATCAACTGTGTTAATAGTATTAGCCAATGTCCACGTCAAAGTGACATGCGTGTATAATAACAAAACCAGTGGTGCAACAGCCGTGCTCAGTCAAACAATACAAACCCGATCTCTTCTAAACACACGGCGATTAATAAAGAAACCGCAACCGAATTTGTGCATGTAAACAGAGCCATTAACATTAGCATTAGAGCGCAGGCTACCAGACAGTTAGCATCACATCTGACACTGCTAGTATGACCAGATGTACACTATTCTGCGAATGCACCACATACGCACCTGATATGAAACAACACCGTATAAACAAATGGAAAATAAGCGTTTAATGCGTCTTTGAATTAAACTCCATGCAGGTTTGACTATCCCCACACACAACTATCTGTAGAGTTCGCTTATTACTCAACTCCAGTCTTCCTGCTCTGCTTTCAGTCCTGACAGTGTGCTTAAGGTAAACAGGCAAACAATGTCTATGTATGTGTGTGTAAACGAGTCAAAAAGCATCGCGTATCGGTGTCTTACTGTATATCTAAATGCCAGGTTACACGTCTCGATAAAATCCTGCAAAAATGTCGTCCAACGTGTAAGGTGTACAGAAGGGCATGACTGACAGCTGCATCATCCAATCCGTGAATACAACCAAATGAATTAGACGTTTCTGATTGGCTGTGCGTGTAACTTGTACTTTCGCTCGATTTTAATTGGACGCTCAAATACTAAGAGAAGGTGGGGCCTGTGTCACTAGAATGAACATAGATCCTACAGACAAAACGTCGCATTTATGAGGAAACAGAACTGTCCTGTTATCAGGTTTCTTATAGAAATAATGGTATATTTATTTTATGCTTGTGGTTGAGTTGATTACATAATTCACTTTGAATAGACTAAAGTTTAAGAATCAGAGGTGCCTGGTGGCATGCTGAGATGACAGTTGGGTAATTGGTTGATTTAGATATATTACCAAATTAATCCTTAGAACCTCACTGTTCAAAGCCAAAAATAATACGTGCAGTTGAAGTCAGAAGTTTACATACACTTAGGTTGAAGTCATTAAAAAAAAATTTTAACCACTCCACAAATTTCATATTAGCAAACTATAGTTTTGGCAAGTCGTTTAGGACATCTACTTTGTGCATGACACGAGTAATTTTTTCAACAATGTTTACAGACAGATTGTTTCACTTTTAATTGACTATCTCACAATTCCAGTGGGTCAGAAGTGTACATACACTAAGTTAACTGTGCCTTTAAGCAGCTTGGAAAATTCCAGAAAATGATGTCAAGCCTTTAGGCAATTAGCCAATTAGCTTCTGATAGGAGGTGTACTGAATTGGAGGTGTACCTGTGGATGTATTTTAAGGCCTACATTCAAACTCAGTGCCTCTTTGCTTGACATCATGGGAAAATCAAAAGAAATCAGCCAAGACCTCCACAAGTCTGGTTCATCCTTGCGAGCAATTTCCAAATGCCCAAAAGTTCCACGTTCATCTGTACAAACATTAGTACGCAAGTATAAACACCATGGGACCACGCAGCCATCATACCACTGAGGAAGGAGACTCATTCAGTCTCCTAGAGGTGAATGTATTTTGTTGTGAAAAGTGCAAGTCAATCCCAGAACAACAGCAAAGGACCTTGTGAAAATGCTGGCGGAAACAGGTAGACAAGTATCTATATCCACAGTAAAACGAGTCCTATATCAACATAACCTGAAAGGCTGCTCAGCAAGGAAGAAGCCACTGCTCCAAAACCACCATAAATAAGCCAATCTACAGTTTACGAGTGCACATGGGGACAAAGATATTACTTTTTGGAAAAATGTCCTCTGGTCTGATGAAACCAAAATTGAACTGTTTGGCCATTATTACCATCGTTATGTTTGGAGGAAAAAGGGTAAGGCTTGCAAGCCAAAGAATGCCTTCCCAACTGTGAAGCATGGGGATAGAAGCATCATTTTGTGGGGGTGCTTTGCTGCAGGAGGGACTGGTGCACTTCACAAAATAGATGGCATCATGGGGAAGGACAATTATGTGGATATATTGAAGCAACATCTCAAGACATCAGCCAGGAAGTTAAAGCTCAGTCACAAATGGGTCTTCCAAATGGACAATGACCCCAAGCATACCTCCAAAGTTGTGGCGAAGTGGCTTAAGGACAACAAAGTCAAGGTATTGGAGTGGCCATCACAAAGCCCTGACCTCAGTCCGATAGAAAATTTGTGGGCAGAACTGAAAAAGCCTGTGCGAGCAAGGAGGCCTACAAACCTGACTCAGTTACACCAGTTCTGTCTGGAGGAATGGGCCAAAATTCCAGCAACTTATTGTGAGAGGCTTGTGGAAGACTACCCAAAATGTTTGACCCAAGTTAAACAATTTAAAGGCAATGCTACTAAATACTAACAAAGTGTATGTAAACTTCTGACCCACTGGGAATGTGATGAAAGAAATAAAAGCTGAAATAAATAATTCTCTCTACTATTATTCTGACATTTCACATTCTTAAAATATAGTAATTCTAACGGACCTAAGACAGGGAATGTTTTCTATGATTAAATGTCAGGAATTATGAAAACTGAGTTTAAATGTATTTGGCTAAGGTCTATGTAAACTTCTGACTTCAAATGTACTTGGGAAAGATTGTTTGAGATATTTAAGAAACAAGTGTCTGCCACCTGTTGTAGCAAATAATTGACGGGATCATTCAAACTCCCTGAGAAGTTTACCAAGGGCTCTTGAAAAGAATTAGCAAACTGAACAAAAACTTTATTGGACAGCAAAGCAAATACTCTGTCAGTTTTTTTAATACAGACTGAGTCTAGTCAAAACAAGGATTTTCACTGCAGAATCACGGTGAGATTTACTGAGATGTAGTGCTGAAATAAGCCTGCTCTCTGTCAGGTGCACGTTACCAAAAACTCATTGTTACTAAGGACTCAAAACCCTATAAAATGTTTTTCCAACCAAATAATCTGCAGAAGGGGATAAAAATACAAACAGACACATTTTTATTTTGCAACACTGAAGATAATAATTACACATTGAGGTAAGTTGATAATCCAGCTTCACCGAGTTCTCTGTCCTGCAGTGGCACATAATGACCGAATATGTCCGATATTTCACACAATGTCTGCAGAAGTTGTGTATCATGTTATTTCATCAAATAAACAGTTTTAAAGAGGTAAATACTCCTCTCCTTCTATGGTCCATTACAGACACACTCTCCTATGTAGCACAGTAGCAAATTGAACATTTGAACAAATATTTTACCTTTATTTTGACAATAAAATAAAAATATATACCCCTGCAGGTAAACATTCTGGTGTTTCTTTATTCTTTTTTGAGTATCTTTTTTTTTTTTTCTTAAACATGAGGAGCGTCAACTCCACATTAACTCACTGTTTTTTTCAAGAGCTACTTTTTCTGCTGATGAGAGTTAGGACGTGGCCTTGGCACATATTGAGAGTATGAGGAAAAGGATCCAGTTGTGATCCAGAGGGTCAGAGTGTCGTTTCTCTGCATATACCGATGAGGCTTTGAGGATGATGAGGAGATTGCAGATCCAGGGTACCAGAGACTTCTGTCTGACTGGATCCGCATGAAGGACGGCGCAAGGATGAGGATGGGGAACTCAAAGCTCCACAGCTCTGTAAATGCAGGTCTTCGTGCGCATGCTTCCTTGGGCTGCCCATGACATTCTGTGATTGTGTCATCAACTGTGTCGAAGGTCGGAACAAAACAAACATTCTCAATATAATGTGATAGATCAACCTTAACTATTAAAGGGATAGTTCAACCGAAAAATGAAAATTCTGTCATCATTGTTCCAAACCAGTATGACTTTGCTTCCTCCTTGGATGAGGTCAGGCTAGGTTAGGGTCTGACAGCCTCAGTCACCATTGCATCTTTTTTCCATACAATGAAAATGAATGGTGACTGAGGCCTCCATTCTACCTAACATCACCTTTTATATTTCATGGCAGAAAGATAGTCATATGAGTTTGGAACAACATGAGGGTGAGTAAATGATGACAATTTTCATTTTCGGGTGAACCATCCCTTTTAACTATTTAACACAAGTGAAAAGGTGAAACTATGTTGTGTTTTGCAGAGTGAAAAAAAGTGTAATCATAGAGCATATGACTGAGATTTTATCCAATAATAATACACATTATACACAAATATAAGTGTACAAAATCAGACACTGCCTAGAAATGTGCATTTTACGCACACACACACAAGCAAGAACAGTCATAAATAAGCAGATACAGAGGTCAAGGCAAATTCACCTGATCAATTATGTTGGCACTGAATATGGCCTCCTCCATGTGCTTCTCATCAGATTTAATGACACATTTAATGCTGTTGACCACCTGCTGGACCTCTGGAGGTAGACTGCAGCTAGAGTGCTCTAGGAATTTGGCCACCAGTACTTTGGTGTCTTTGTAGGTTTTGAGGTCTGCGAGAGAGTGCAGGTGTTCTGTAGACACTGAGTGAGGAATGTGAGGTTTAAGTCGGATGTCAACCTTCCCAGCATCCTTCTGTTTCTTGGATCCAAGGCTGCTGTGTTTGGTGGCAGGCCGTCGGACACTCTCAGAGAGCTCCATACATGCTGTGGAAAAAAAAAAATCCCAGCCATTTATTTGGAATGTAATTCTAATATTCTTTCTACAATTTTATTTAAAGGTAGATGAACAACTAAATCTTCTGAGTACTATGTTATGTGGAAAATAGAAAACAGAAGAAAAGAGGGTGTTACCTTGATCACAGGGGGTCTGTGGGGAGTCCTCAGGTGGATGGTTAGAAGCTGGAGCACAGCGATCACCTGCAAGTAAATTCACTTGCTCAAATCTAAAGACTGCTCATGGACGATTAATAGTAAGGTTTGTGAGGTGGCATACCTCTCAAAAGGTTTGATAGTTAACCTCAACAATACAGTGACCCCAAAAAGTATTTGGACACTTAAGGCATACTTGTGTATGAATGTTTTTGTCAAGTTCCAAAAAAGACAACAACAAAAAACACTAAACCACAGTAAAAGTATCATGCCCTCATTTGTGTGATAAACAATACAAAATTTAAGATGTTATTCACTCTCAAATCAAAATCAAATGAAATCCAATTAAATTAAAAATAAAAAAATGTGCCAAAATCAAATATGGCGACTTATGATGTTTTTTTTTGTTGTCCTGTTTGGAGTTTGACAGCCTGAAGTCACTGTTCACTTTTATTACGTGGCGAAAAGACTGTTGAAGATAAAACATTTTTCCTTTTGTGTTCCACGGAAAAGAAAGACATATGGTTTTTGAGCAATATTAAGGTGAGTACATTATGATGCTTTTTGGAGTGGACTATTTTTTTAAGAGTCCAAAAGTGTTTTGGGGCCACTGTACATTCAAATCACAGACAGTAAGGGAACTCACATACTTCTAGATATGGAAGTACAGGATATCGGTTCGCTAGTGGAACGCACAATCCTCGCCAGTTTCCGGTAACCTCTGGTGGCACGGAGAGTGCGGGGACGCTCACGGAGGTTGGAGCTGCTGAGGGCAGATGTAGCATGGGGCTGTGGAGCCAGTGAGGAAGAGGATGATGGGGACCAGATACTGAAGCAGAGCCGGGTTCCCCGCAGCTGAACGGTGGGTGATGGGGAGGTGCAGACAGAGGAGTTCAGGACAGGAGCTGCACTTGCAGTGGAAGTCACAGCAGAGCTGGAAGCACAATGGGATGGAGCGTTCAGAGGAAAAGGGAGGGTTAGCTTCCCATTGGATCTTTCACTGTGCTGTGTACAATACACGGGTAAAACAGCTGTACTCTCCTCCTTCTCGAGAGCATTGACAGACTCGGGTGACAACTCGGGCGATTGGGGGTTAGATTCCTGCACGACAGAGGACTCGCTGTGGTTGAGCCGGGCGCAGGCCTGTCGTCTCAGGGAAGAGCAGGTGCTGTGTTCCAGGCTTGTGCAGCTGCCAATAGTTGGTGCCATGCGCAAAGTACCATAAGGAGAAGAATCAGAGCCCTGCACCTCTAGAGAGCACATGTCTTCAGAGGAACAGCTGTGATCAGGGATGTCTGCTGTCTCTGACACCATAAGGGAAGTACTATCAACAGAGGCTGTGGGAATCACACACATATACCATATAATCTTTATATACAGACAGACTGAACGATGTGACCAAAGGATTATATGATGTGACCAAAGGATTATATGCTATCCGGACTGCAAATATGAAACTCTTATTGCTTTAAATATATCATCTATTTTAATTAGGTGTTAACAGTTTGCTTGGGTTTGTATCTATCTATCTATCTATCTATCTATCTATCTATCTGTCTATCTATCTATCAGTTTCTAGCCGAATAAATAATTTGGAACTGAGTATAACTACAAAAATTTATATTAACTATATACAGTATATTTATATACAGTCGTCAATGCTTTTTTAAAATTGTATTAACTTCCATGAGTTTTCCTGGCTTGGAAATCACACTTTTCATATTCCCTAATATTTCCCAGGTTTTTCCCTGACCATGGGAACCCTACTCTATGTATAACAGAGATGAGGTAGGAAAAAATTCTCACTGCATGTTTGTTAAATAACATTGAGGCTTCCTCACCCTGAGTGCTAAGGCCAGTTGTGGTGTTCCTTTCACACAGACTGGACTCAGTGACTTGTTGCTCAAAACTGGTGATGATCTGGGAGAAAAAGGCACAAACATGTTACTTACATTTGTAAGTGTAACCTTCTGGAGAGGATGGTGATTGAAAACTGTCTTACACCTGAGGACGATTACAAAGAACTGCAAAAGGAGGAGAATCAGACAGCAGAACATCTGGCACTAAGGAATGTGCTGACACCTGACATCTGGCATCATAGCAGTGCTTTAAAGCGACAGTAACTTCCAATTACCAGCAGGGGGCTCTCTAAGATCAAAATTGCTCTTTAACCATCTGCGTGAATCTGACTTCACATGGTGTGGTTTACATTTCAAAACATTTTCATAACATGAATCATTCAAAATACATTAAAGTCTTAACAGAGAACTTTAGCACAGCACAAACTAACTTCATAAAATATGTGGGGGAAAAATGTGAAATATTATGACCCATCTGCTGCTTCTCAAACAGAAGTCTGCAACCAAGTTAGGCTGTGTCCTTCCTAGACCAGACCATCTGAGGCTGTAGGCTAGACTCCTCCTCAGCATTCAGCGCTAGAATGAGATGGTCTAGTAAGTGCACATGGCAAAACATAAGCTTAGGACCATGTGATATTTTACTTTGTTTAGAAAACCCATATACTTTAGAAAATGAGAAATATGTCCTTAATCTCTAAATAATTTTAGCTAAATTTGTTATTCACAAAGCTAGACTCACTCAAAAAAAAAACAAAAAAAACAAGCCTTTATACAATAAATTTAGCAAAACTGATCTTAGAATTTAACTTTAAATCCTTTCAATTATGAAAAAACAGAACCCCAGACTTCGAAAACTTTCAAAGGTTTTCAAATTAATTTAATTGCCCTTTTATTACATTTATTTATTTATTTTTGGGTTCTTTGTATCATCTGATTTGTCGTGTTGTCTAACTGTTTGGTATTTTTTTCTACATATTGTCATTGCTGCAAATACAAATAAAAACTTGGAGAGAGAGAAAAAAGTAAGCTGTGTCAAAGTTTTCCACCTCCGAGGTCACGTGACTCGTTTTCCGCCCTTTTTTTTTTTTTTATAATTTGGGACATGTTCAAAGGATTGTGGGTGATTGAAGGCCATAAAGGATACACCTGATGCATCCTCCAAAATGTGGCAAACCAAGGCTGCGAAATGAGGCTGCCTTCCAAGGGTCCTCACAACTGAGATGGCCTTAGACAATGCTTGATGACATGGCAGCCAAGACATCCAGCTAAACGATGCTGCAGCCTTCCAACTGAGAAGCACTCATAGCCAAAAGTTATAAATACTTTGTGAGAAGTATAATTTTCTTCCTAAACTGACTACGATATATTAAAACACATTTCTTCCCATCTCTGTCTAGTACCGGTATTTCCATTGCTATACCCTTTCAAACCCTCTCAGCCCTGTGCTTCAGGAAAGAAAATGCTCCACTGATTGAACTGCCTCCAATGCTTTGTTTGCAGATGGTTATCAATAGTCTCACATGAGAAAGGTCTAAAACGAATGAACCCTGTCAAAATTTTATCCTTTTTTTAATCACAGATTCCTACAAGTCTTCAAAAAAAAAAAAAAAAAAAAATCAGACTCAGCTGCTGGATTTGAAAGGTTTCGGTGGTCCTTTGTGAAGAGGAGAGTTCTTGTTCCTTTTCATCAGGCCAAGAAGAGAAATTTGATGGAAAAATCATTGTTCAAATACAGGCCCTGCTCTCACTGGAAGAAAGTCTCTTTCCTTTAAATGGACTGAAATTCCTGCCCGTACTGCTTATGTGTTCCAGAGAAAATTATAATCCATTATACAAACGCACTTGTATTGACTTCTTTGAGCCCTCAAGTGCACCGAAAGACCTTTTGACTGTCAAGCTTTACACAAACAAATGAGTGTAACTGAAGGGGAGGAGCAATGCTGAATCAGAGGTATGCTAACACAATGAGCCGGAATTATTTTAAGGCTGAGATATACTGTGGGAGATACTGCAAACTGCCATTAAAAAATGAGATACTAGGAACCGGTTCTTCAACAAAACAGAGTGAAATAAAATTACTGTCATCTCAAGCCTATTAATTCTCTTCACATATTCAGGAAAATTACATAGCTGATGTGGCTAGAATCTATGGCATGTAATGTATGTCACCAAAATTAAACTGTCCATATTTTTTATTATGTCTGACCAACAATCATCCATATGATTACCTAATCAGCCAATCATGTGGCAGCAGTGTAATGTATACAAACATGCAGATACGGGTCAGGAGCTTCAGTTAATGTTCACATCAACCATCAGAATGGGAAAAAAAATGTGATCTCAGTGATTTGGACCGTGGCATGATTGTTGTTTCCATACGGGCTGGTTTGAATATTACTGTAACCGCTGATCTCCTGGGATTTTCACAGACAAAAGTCTCTAGAATTTAATCCAAATAGTGCCAAAAACAAAAAACATCCAGTGAGCGGCAGTTCTGCATATGGAAATGCCTTGTTGATGAGAGAGGTCAACAGAGAATTTCCAGACTGGTTTGAACTGACAAAGTCGACGGTAACTCAGATAACCGCTCTGTACAAGTGTGGTGAGAAGAATATCACCTTAGAATGCTATTCTGAGATGCGGGTTGGTGCTGTTTTGGTGGCACGAGGGGGACATACACAATATTAGGCAGGGGGTTTTAATGTTGTGGCTGATCGGTGTATAACCACCATACTAGACACTACTTACCCAAACCAAAACATGCAATGTAAATACATGTATGTAGAAGGTGTTCTTACCTGACTGGCAGGTGTCTGTCCCACCACAGATTCATATGGTGGTGGCAGCTCAGATGGATA
The DNA here is from genome assembly GCF_019703515.2 of Myxocyprinus asiaticus. Taxonomy (NCBI): domain Eukaryota; kingdom Metazoa; phylum Chordata; class Actinopteri; order Cypriniformes; family Catostomidae; genus Myxocyprinus; species Myxocyprinus asiaticus. The sequence goes on along the minus strand of NC_059344.1, from coordinate 29,206,152 downwards.
CAGAGCCCCAGGGCTGTTAATGGGTACTCCATAAATAGCACTGAAGGGAGAGTGTGGAAAATCCAGATGCAACCCTCTAATGGACAGAGATGGTAAAACATGATTACAACACTGCGTCAATGTCTCAACAAATGTGCCTGCACAATGTTGGTGGGGACAATAGCCGTAAAAAAATATCGGAGAGGGTTTTAGGAAATGGGGGAAATAAAAACCATTCCACATTTGCCTATTCAACTAAGCTGTGCTCAGTGGGCTAGATATCCCATTCTTTTAATTAAACAACCTCCTCCTCTTATGCTGGAGTAGAGGGATTTTTGTCTCTTCATCTGTTTCCCTCATGACATCATGACATTGTCTGTGCTTTGAAATACCCAGTGCACATGAAGGGCTACACTGTATGTATTTACTGCTTTGTTGACACATTAATGTGGCTGTAGGCTAAACAGCCTCATCAGCACATTTTTATGATGGGGTGGTGGGCAGAGTGCCTTACAGTGGGAGACAGATATCAATGGTGGATTTACACCAGGCCAGGGACACTGCTGCTTCATTATATTGGTTGTCAGAGCTGTGTGCATTAAGACCATGCACTTATTCAACATGTTGCTGGTTTTATTTCTAAGGGCACTACATCTGAATTCCAATTAAAAAAATAAACCGTGTTTTATGGATGTTTTGCATGATCATTCCACAGGGTAATTTGATAAATCCAATCACAAACACTAAAACCTATTTCTCACAACTACTGTATTTCTCCTGCCAAGCAATCTGAGATCAAATCAGTTCTTATATACAGCACAAATATTAGGACATTTCAGGTCAGCTGGGATGAGAGCATCAAACTGTGTGTCAGTATGTTAATGGGTTTACCTCTGGCCTTCCATCACAGGTGTGCAGGTGTACTCTGGGGGGTAGTAGGGCGGAGGAGGAATGGGTGGGATGAATTCATCGAAGTCCAGTGTCTGGTGTAAGATGGTGCCATGAGGTGTCATGCAGTCCGCACTCAAGGCACGTGCTCTGTGTGGCATGAACTGATGAAATACAATGTAAAAGTGAGTCTTTTTATAACCTGAACTGAAAGTCTTAAGTATAAGTTAAAAATTGTATTTGTCACATCCTCAATGGAATACTATGGTACAAAGCCAGTAAAATGTCTTATGTAATTGTCTAAATATATAAAGAGAAATATACATACGTAAAATGTCTAAGTACAAAGAAAAACATAAGAGAATTACTTAAATAGTGTGCTGTTGGATAGAGTCCAGTTGCTGTAGTGCTTAGACCAAAATCTTTCAGATGATAATGCTCTGGTCTTTGAAATCTCAGTCACTTGATTTTCATTACTGGTGATCAAGTGCACCACCATAGTGTCAAAAATGAGGTATATTAAAGATTAGGTTAGTTAGTTGATAGAGATAACAAAAAAAGTCAGAGGTTGCTTAGTGCAACAAGGTTAAGGTTGGGAAAGGAGGAGGTGGGAACCGGCTGAACAGTCAAAATAATATTTAATTTAAACAAAAAGACACAAACACAAATACACACACACGGCAGCTGCATGTGGCGCGCTCTCGCGCTCTCGCTCTCTCGCTCTCTCTCTCTCTCTCTCTCTCTCTCTCTCTCTCTCTCGAACTGCCCCGTCCCACTGCACTTATCCCTCTCCTCGGCTGATTAGCCTGATTGGGGGCCAGGCGTGTGTAGTCACGGCCCGGCCCCGCCCTCCTCCTCATCACACTTAGGTCTGGATATTTTGGAAGATTTGAGGTGCTGTGGGTGCTACAGTATGTGATTACACAGAGAGCATTAATTTAATGCACTGTAATGTTTCTTTTTTAAAAACTCTATATTTAAAAACTGGTGTGAACTGCATTCCTTTAATCTGGTATCTGAGACAGCTGTTGAAAGGTTTATATAGGGAAAATAATGTAATTTTGTGCAATTTCTTGCAAATTCGAGGATAGGTTTTAAGAGCTGTTTTAAGTTAGACTAAGGTAAGTTTCATCAATCAGTGAACACTGACCAGATCAATCCTGATTTTAGTTATTATTAAGAAAAGAAGTGACTGTAAATGAAGATGGTGTGTGAATAGTCAACTATATATATTTCATGAATCCTGCTCATAAGGTCAAACATAGACTGTTTTATATAATGGCACAATTAAAAATAGCAATCAGCAAACTTACACAAAGCTGTAACTTTAATGTATATTTTTATCCATGAATTATAATTAAATCCCTTATAAACATACAGGTGTAAAGGGAAAAGCTTTATCCAGAGCTTCACCCTCATCCCAGCCCTTTATTCATGGACTGTGCAGCTGGTAACAGGGATGATTTTTTGCATTGGCACTCTGTGCCCTGAGTTGAAACTGATCCCTCTACTGCTCTAGCCACTCACAGAGCCAAATCTATGCTAATATAACTCATCTCAATTCATATCCCTCTGGCCATGCCTTTACTGCAGCTATACAGCAGGCTGTGCAATTTACTGCATCGCCCATAAAATGCACAAAGCCCACTCTTAAACAATATTACAACTTTATGTCCCACAAGTTTATTTTGTCTCACATAAAATTGGCCAACTGAAAAGACAGATCCACTAAAGGGAGTGATGACAGATCCACTGTTCTCTCATTGAGTATTGTAACGTTTTTACTTTAATCTTCATTTAATAAAAGGTGCACTAAGTAATTTTGTCCTCTTTAAAGTTTTGTCTAAAAAAATAAACAGTACTTTTGAATAATATATTTAAAATGATTTACACTTGCATGAGTTGAAAACGTATGTATCAGTAGCTTAAAAAAGTTTTTTTTTTTTTTTTTACAAAAGGGTTGACCCCTAATGGTGGACACCATGTTGAGATCACATGATTAGTCAAACACTACTCACTTTATCTCAGTAACTCCCCTATTATCTAAAAGTTTCTGTTTTAGAATAAATAATTAATGGGAAACAAATATACCTCAGAATATGGTATTTCCACAATGCCATTGGTAACCCCAAACATTTGCATCCACGTTGATAGGTGTCAGTATAAAGACCACTATTGTATTGACCAACAAAACAGAAGAAAAAAATTACTTAATGCACCTTTAAAGCTAGTTTTGCCCTTGTATTTAAAAGGTCCAAAGATCAGCATTCAATTCTGTACTGCATACCCCCTTGAACGGCAAAGCATTAGTGCACTGGAATAGAGGTTACTACTTTCTTAAAAAAGCATAAAGGTTCATTTTGAAAGAAGGGATGTCATTCACAAATATATATAATCAAATCCACACTGCTTTGAACTAGGGATGTGCATGAGTAATCGACTAATCGAGTACACGTTCTGCACTATTTGACTATTAAAACACTACTCGGAAATCACATATTGATTTTCCTTTTACTTAATCTGAAACATTTGGATAACTAAGGTACACTCAACAATGAAATTTGATTACATATAATTGCCTTTGTAACTAATGCTTATATAGGGCTAGACTAAATACTATTTCTCTGGATTTCTATTATACTTTCATATGGTCAGTTATTTTTATTATCTGATCTTTTTTCCATGATGTTATGGGAAAATGTGATGTGCACATCAACAACACATCCAGAAAGACACACACACATTGTGGTATGAATCAAACTTACCATCTGTAGTAAATCAGTAGAAACCATTTGCATACAGCACACTGCTGTGGCCAGAGCGCACACAATGGTAGAGATAACATTCAGTGCACACACACTGAAAAGCAGCTCCTGCGAGACAGAGAGAAATAGCGAAATGGGGATATGAAGGGAGAGGGGAAGAAGGTGAGAAAGAGAGAGAGAGAGAGAGAGACAGAGAGAGAGACAGAGAGACAGAGAGAGAGAGAGAGAGAGAGAGAGAGAGAGAAATAAAGGAGAGGCAATTGTTTTGTTGTAAAAACCACAACCTGGCATGAACATTTATTGTACTATTTGTCAGAAACAGAGAGCTGGGAAAAAAACAAGCAGTCAGACTCCCAAGGAGGAAAAGAACAAACATATGGAAGAGACAGAGGGTAGTTGTGACATAACAAATACGAAGTAAATTGCAAAAGTAGAATTAAAAGATGCCACAATGAAACATTTCAAACCAAGTGAGCTGTCTACAGAGGTACCATTTTAAGGCATTATGGCACACTCCCAACATGAAGGCTGCTTCAAAAGATGGGTAGCTTATTTATGCTGCATACTAAGATACTGTCCCTTGTTTGGGCCAAATTTAAAGGCAGCATCACATTTCCTTTACACACAAGAAAATTCCAGAATGTATTGTGGCGAGCTTCGTTCAATACTGAGGAATGCATTTTGTATGGGACGCAGAGCTGCTGTCTATGCAGAACATTCCAAATCAGTCACTTACGGGGTGTTCACACAGAACACTATCTTATGTAAAAAAAAAAGAAAAGAAAGAAACAAAAAAAGCAAGACACATGGAACAGAATACATAGCATCTCGAGACAAGTTTTTGAAAGCTGAAGTTCCTTTCATTTCACAGCCTTTTTTAAAATATATTTTTTATTTATTTTCTCCCCTTTTTCTCCCCAATTTGGAATGCTCAATTCCCAATGCGCTGTAAGTCCTCATGGTGGCATAGTGACCTGCCTCAATCCGGGTGGTAGAGGATGAATTGCAATTGCCTCCGCGTCTGAGACCGTCAACCTGCACATCTTATCACGTGGCCCGTTGATCGCATTACGGCGGAGACATAGCACGTGTGGAGGCTTCACACTATTTCCCACGGCATCCACACACAACTGACCACGCGCCCCACCAAGAGCTAACCATATTATAGTGACCATGAGGAGGTTACCAAATATGACTCTACCCTCCCGAGCAACTGGGCAAATTTGGTTGCTTGGGAGACCTGGCTGGAGTCACTCAGCACGCCCTGGATTTGAACTCTTGACTCCAGGGGTGGTAGTCAGCGTCTTTACTCGCTGAGCTACCCAGGCCCCCACTTCACAGCCATCTTAAAAATGCTGTGATTATGTAGCTGTGAGAGGAGTCACGGTGGTTCAAGACATCCGTGAGCCTAGCGCACAGTTACAAACAAAAATAATCCAAAGCAGTTTAGTGTGAACGGCCCCTTATGAGGTCCCATGACTGTTAGGATTCTGCTTTAGAAGGCAGCTATGTCTATGTAGGCAGTGAGGCAATTTACTGGATTTTGGAACAGAGTATAATCCTTGTTTTACCATTATTCCTTATTATCTTTTAAAATCTGTGCAGCTTTTAAAATGTATTCTCAATTGGATTTAATGATTAGCCATAACATTAGCCAAAGTGAGATAAGTTGAGGGCAGCAATGACACATCACTTTCCTTTGAAACTTTAGAACGCAGCATGTAGCCATTGCAGATAGTGTTTAACCTACACAAGAAAGGCACTTTTAGAGAAATCCAAGGACACCGATGGCAGCTCAGTTCAGAATTAAACCAGACTGAGCCGGGTTTAAGGTCTGTATCCACTATAATGTGAAGAACATTCCGTATTTACGACAGGCCATCTCAAACACCTGCTATCAGAGCAGAGTCTTATCTCTTGTAGTGACACAATGAGAAGTATGTGACCCAGTGATGTCCTCAAGGAAAACGCTGAATGCTTAAATGTGCAGAAGCCCTTTATGTGAAAGGAGCCCATCCTAAGAGGACTGGACAGGCCAAACCATTTCCACATGACTGTACAATCAACTACACTTTTAACCCACAAAAAGGGCAAGACCTCTGGTGGGACTTTATGATGTGTTTTTGAAAACACAAACAATAAAGTCCTAGAAAGAAAATAATCTAATGTATTTTCTTTCTTATAATTTAAAGTTCCACTATATTTTCAGAATTTGGACATGAACTTTATTATCACCTATTGGTGGAACTCCAAACTGCAAATGTAGGAACTGAGTTTAGACTTTGCACTGAAAATAGACATGCTTTTGAAACATCTTAGTGCAATTACCTATTTCTCAGGTAAATTGCAAATTGTGCTTTGTGCCACTTCATTAACGTACAATTCACCCACAGTTTGCTCATGTAGACCCACAGATAGTGCAAACACTCCCACTCATGCCCACTTGCGCTAGCATAAAATTTGCGCTTAGAATTAGCCTGCTCACGAAAATTGGATAAGACATAGCGCACGTTGCGCTGTGCTTTGCGCACTCAAGAAAATAGAGCCCAATCGTGTTATTTTTACACTAACTAAAGTAGGACACAGAACATTGGTTGAACTTCACAGTGTAGTATCTGAAACAGAGGTCTTGGGTCAGCTCCACTGAAGAAACACCGCATCTTCCTATCCTCAATTTTCCTTAGCAAATTACTGGGGGCATCATGATTATTCTAATTGCCTATTTTCTGTTTCTATTCTCAAGAAGCAATTTAAAAAACACTAAAAAGAGCAATCCAGGAGAGTAAAACAACCATTTAATTGTTAGTTGGAGTAAAAATAAATTCTGGCTCAACTTGTGCAACTATTGGCAGTCATAACAAAAAAGTAGTTAAGTGTCACAAAATGCTCTTCGTGACTCTTAAGTATTGGAATTATGGAGCCGCCTTTTTTTTTCTTTTTGACAATTTTTGCAAATACAATATTTTAAATGTCACATTATCCACTAAGAACAGGGCCGGCCCGTGGAATAGGCAAGATAGGTGGTTTCCTAGGGCACAAAATGACAGAGGGGCGCCGTACGGGAGGATTTTTTTTTGTTTTTGTCAGAAGTGTGCCCTCTCATAATGACTGTGCACACCTCTGCCCCTGTGTTGAGCTAAATGTTCCACTAACATTAATTCAGTACTGATAAATGTTTGCATAGGGTGACCATACGTACTTTTCCCAGACCAAGCGTCAATCCAGGATTTCAAAATTGGCTAAAAATGTCTGGGATTTGGCTTTGTCTTCATATTGATGTGCTCTCTACAGTTAGGATTATCATACATTCAGTGTATTTGATACTGCGCGTCAGTTTTCAATTGTTTACGTGTACTTACTATGTGTTTCTGGCTGAGAGCAGCTGTGGCAGAGTGTTTACAACTGGGTCTGTCAGATAATTGTAGTGCAACTCTGCATGTGACCTGTAATGCTGGCACTTGTGTGTCAATGGCAAAAAAAAGAAAAAAAAAAAAAGAAAAGAAATACCAGTCGTACTGAATGACAAGCACAAAATATCAGCCAAAGGACCATTGTCATTAAAATTGTATCTACAGGTAAGTACCTGCATTGCAGGAGGACTGAAAAGCATGAGGTGTAGTACGATTTTCTAATGGGATCTGATCTTTTCTGTTTTTATTTTATGATCATTATTAAATGTATTAATGCTACTATTCATTAAATGTATTAAATACATTTTAAATACACTTTGCCACAAAGAAGTCCAGGCGGGTGCAGTTTTGAAACCACATATCCTTGATTTTTTTCACAAAAAGTGACTGAAAAAGATCTACCCAAACGTGGATGAACTAACCTTGAAATGTATATATCTACAGTTTATTTGACATTTTTTGCCTATTTGTATAAAATCTAATTCTTTTGTGCAATTTTTTTTTTAAAACAAGGTAATTTGGAAACGGTTGTTTGTTGATGGTCAGATTTGTTAGATGTTATTTATTATCACAAATTATTTACTTCATATATACTTTATATACTTAAAAAAAAAATGTTGCCATAAATTTGAGTTCAATTGAAGTTCAATTTTAAAATCTGAACAGATTACAAAAATGCAAAGTTTCATACCGACTATGTAAATTGCTACAGAACAAACTGGACATCACAGTCCAAATGACTTAGGATCAAATTTGACACATCTGTCAAGTTGATCCAAACACGACAAACTCAAGCATAAACACACCCCCTCCAATTAACTCTTGTCTTTGACATAGTAGAGACACTAATTCTTCTGCAAAACCTCAATGAACTTTTCCTCCATTGCAGAGCTCTGCTTTGAGTGCTTCGTGTTCAAAATCTTGTTTTCTTGAACTTCAAGGTCGATTTTTTCATTGGCTGGTCAACATATGACTTCAGAGTTTATATACAGAACATCATGCACTAATATATTTATATACGTATAGTATATAGTCGGTATATATATATATAGTCCGCTCTAAGCAGATGAGGACTATTGTGGAAAATCAGGGCTAAAATCGATGTTAAAGTTGTGTAGTGTAATTCAGCCTTTAACCTTACACTCTGAAAATAAATAATCCATTTGGTTCCAAGACCTAAAGGGATATGGCATAATTTTTTGGATTAACTGGCATCCAGTCATTGACTGTATGATGGGATTTAGCAGCACTTAATGGGGAGTTATGTAAAGGGTTGCTGCTTTATACCACAACCTGGGGCTATGACCTTTCTCTGATCACAGCTGTAGGGTAATACTACTCTAAATTGGGTAAATCAGTCTAAAAATAAGGTAACTGAGCAAGGCTGATCAATTTAGACAAAAAAATCGAATTGCATTTTTTTTGAAAAATATTGTGATTTGGTGTAAATCCTTTTAACCCAAATTAAACAATGTTTTTTAGATTTGTATAGTAAATTGAAGCGGCTAAACATATGTGAAATTACGAAAATGTGCAATTAAAGTGAATCTGAAGCAATTTTAATGTAATGAGTTAGCACACCGTACCAAACTTGTAACACATTTGTAACACACCATAATTTGTGTGTATTGAGCACAGAAGCACTCTGAAACCACTGAAAACACTATCATGAGCCTCTGATAATCGCACTGGTTTATATAGAGATTTCGATTTTATTTCAAATAAACATTCAGCCCTCTTACTAAGGGTACTATACAAATTGATGCTAATGTCATTAAGCTTTTGTTGTTGTTTCCTGTATTATTGCTCAATTATTTCAAGAAATGTTTTTTTTTTTTTTTTGTGCTAAATATTGTGCACAGGAGTGACAACCTAAAAAAGGCAGGAAAAGTCACAATGTCTAAGAAATGTCTTAAACTGCTCACAGTCTGCTTCTTCACATCAGATAGCATTGACATGTCACTTGCTGTCATTATTGTGACAAACACCTCAGGGTATCATGCCTCCTAATGAGCCCTTAAGGAAAATGAGTCCATCATTATGAAGCATACCACTGGGTTATAATGGCCCATGATCCTTACACAGAAGGAGCTGCATGGTGCGATATTCCATTGAGTCATAACATCAGTTTTAACGAAAGTCTTTATGGCCATTTCAATCGACCTAACTGGCCACAAAAAGACATGGAATCTACAGACATCAATAATGTCATAACAATATATATGTCTCATTGATGCAGTAATGTCAGCTGAGTTGAGGTGCTGCATATATCATATTAACCATCAATAGTCAGATATGAAGGGATTTGTCTCTGTCTTTCTGTGTGTAAAAATGAACGTTATTATTATTTTTTTCAGTACAGTGTAAGAGGCTGGCTGAGGGAATTCATTCATGTTTCTGTTTACCTTTGATTCAGGCAGGGGATTGTACATTACCAGCAAATTTAGATCACGGTAAGGTAAGGCTAATTTTATCATAATTTACATTCTGTATATTTAATTAGGAATTTTAATAGCACAAAATTCAACTGAACTTGGCGCAAATACAAGCAGCATTGCTAATTTACTGCACAGCCTGCCTGTGGAACGAAGACCTTTTGTGTGTGTTACTGTTAGTGTTTGAAATGATAAAAGCACATATGCCAGCGAGGTCAAACAGAAACAATAGTCACTTTTGGCCTTTCACTTGAAATCATCTCACTACCGTCCAACTGATTAAACACCACAGAGAACACAAATGATGTAATACATTATTAAAATCTAGGGTTTAGAAATGCTCATTCATGATTTTGCTTTTTGACATGGTTGCATGTAGCAGGTTAAGCCAATGTAGCCAATGTTTACTTGATTTCCGAAGTTAAATTCTATTTTCTTCATTCATGATTTCATGAAGAGCGATGAGCGTTGAATGCCTTGTATGAACCAATTAGTGGAAGCCTTACATCACTCTTTTCAAAGCTGCCAAATGCGCTAAGATCATGAATAGTGTGGGTGAATTGCTTAGACACTGGAAAAGGAACTAATGGCGAACACTAACTGAAGATGCATAACTAATGATGACTGAGCCTCATCTGCATATTAGAGAGAGACTCACAGAGCGATGCGAAGAGACGTGTCCAATAAGGCAGACATTCTTAAGAATACAGTGTAATTCTTGCTCTGCTAAACGGTTCATGTGCTTGCTAAAAGTCGAATGAAAATTTTTGAAAATGGAGAAATCCCTGGAGGAGCTCGGCATGTGTGCGTTGGAGCAGAGGCAAAACAATACCTATCTCCAGGCTAAAAGTGTAATAATTTGTAAATGCATTCCTCAAAATACAATGCATTCCCCAAATTTTCTGTGATCATAAACAATATTCAAGCCAAATGGCAGAATAAGAGTACAAATCATTATTGATTTCAAACTCTTATATTATATTAAAATCCCACAAAAAAGGAATGTACTTGAGTAGTAAGATCATCATGTGACACAGGTTAATTTAAAGAATGTATGCTACAATATTCGTCATACTTAGTTACCTATTATTTAGAAGGCACTTTCATTCAAGGTGACTTACCGTGGCATTCCTAAAGAGATGGTGCTCATGGAGTGCTTACCGAAGGGTTAAGTGTTTGTCCAAAGGCATAATGGCGGCAGAGCATGATTAAGGTCTCATGAGTTCATATAGTTCTAGGTCATTCCTATGTGGGACCTACCTTACAATTTTGTGCTACCAAGCTATAACCACTCAATACACACACCTCTGCTATTATTCTATAGTGCAATCTATTAAAATTGTGCTCTCTCTCTTTCAGATTGAGTGCAAATCCTTAATTATGTACAGTATATATAAGTATAGAAGGGCCTCTTAATTTTAAAGATTGCTGCAGTCTACACAAAAACAAATAAAAAATAAAATAAAATAAAAAAATAAAATAAAATGAAAAATAGATAAATGTTATTAGACTGTTTTCCATAGTCCTACATCCATTTGCTAATACCATTAAAGGATTACATATGATGAAGAAACTTATTTCTTTTTTAAAACATAAGACTTTCAAACAATACCTGTATGCTTCCAAATCTAATAAAAATGCAGACATTGTGTATCATCAAAATGATTGAATAACCATAATTGGCATGTCTAATGTATCTAATTGTTCTCATTTACTTATCTAATCTAATAATTAAACTGATAGAATTTTAAAGAATGTAAAATAATCAGATAGATATACTGACATGGTGTTTCAAACTAAATACCAAACATTTCTTCAAGAACAAATTGAGTTTATCTCACAGATAAAAGAAGTGTATGTTAACAACACACAAAACACGCACGCACACACACCCCCTAACCCACACACACTTTCTATACTGTATGAACTATAGATTATATCTCCTAACCCTACCCCTTAACCTAACCCTCACAAAAAAACTTTCTGCATTTTTACATTTAAAAAAAAACATTGTTTAGTATGTTTTTTAAGCGATTTAAATTATGGGGACACTAGAAATGTGCTCATAAACCACATTTATAGTATAATACCCTTGTAATTACCAGTTTGTAACCTAAAAAATGTCCTCGTAAACCACTTAAACCCGCACACACACACACACACACACACACACAAGCACGCACGCATGCTCGCACACACATTCAATACCTTAAGTCTGAGGCGTATGGTGTTGCAGTCCCTCAGCGGATTGAGTTTAAGAGTCTCTCCCAGATTATTACAGGTGGATCTCTGGTGCTCAAGCTCACAGCAGACACAAACTCCATCACTGTCAAATTTGATCTGCAGGAGGACAGACACAAAAAACCTTCAGCCTCATGCAATCAAATGTTATTTTCTGCATAAAAGGGGCAATACAGTTTGTGAATTTCACAATGTGAGTACACTTAAATATAAATAGGTCAGACTGTAACACACTAAATAACTTCCGTTACAAACAAGTTAAAGTGATAACACTAACTCAGCACCTGCTCAATAGAGTGCATTTGAGAATGTTTAACAAAAACTGTTTTTTAGGTTTAAAAGTATTTTTTTTTTTTTTTTAAATTTATGTCAAATGTTTCCTCTTGTCTAATGTTTTGCTGCCTTTGGATTTATATGTAGTTTATTAATTGGATGACAGATGCTGACACTGAAAGCTAGCAGTCGATGTTTTATTATGGCTTTGAAGTTCGGGGTAATTTTACCAAAATGAATTTAACTGAATGACTTGAGAATCTTTAAAATATGTAATGAGCATTATTTGTTTATTCATTAAAGTAACTGTTCTTGACTCATCAGCTGATCAATGTTTTAACTGAATTAATTTCAAGTAACTATAATATACATCCCACTTACATGATAACCAATAGTACTGTATGAAAAAGTAGACTATTCAGTAAATGTATTAATTATTAAAGCAGTAAAATTATTCTATTAAGGTGTGTTTAGACGGAATCTGTGCACGCAAATTTGCAGCCTCTGTCATTCACAGACATCCCCACCCTTTGCATGTTTGTTTATTATTATTATTATTATTATTTTTTTGGATAATTTGAGTATGCTTTCAGCTACCAATAAAATTATAGTACTCTAAGGTTCATTTAACTCATTTTACTATGTTTAAGTCCCTTTAGCAGTATTCAGCAGATCTGATTTTCCTTCCAAATCTGAGCAGAAAATTGCAAAAAACATAAAAATAAATACAATTTGTCTGGGCCTGTGATACAGTGGCTTATATAATGAATCTTAATAACAAAAGTGTTATGACTATTATCAATAACATTTTTAAATTCAGTCTTTCTCAAGTGAATATTTTACTTTTAGTTTTGACACATATGCATGTTTCTTATCCCAAATTATGTTGGGTCGATTTGTACTTGTCTCTGAGCTGTGAAAATGTTCTCAAAAATGTACTTCTATAACAATGTTACAATTGCTTCTCTCTCCTACACATATTTGTTGTTAAAGGCAAACAAATTTAAAAAGGAAGAGAAAATAATTCTCCTACATTGTAACATTTAAACGCTTCTATATTCCTGAATTTCAATAATTGTCTTTATACATGTCAGTCCAGAAAGATCTCAATAAAGCCCATACATGGTGGTCCAGCTTAGCTAATAAATGCTTTGTATTTTAGACTGAAACAGAGTCTCCATTTGACCCATATTGCACAGAAGCAATGTGTGAACTTTGCAAGCATGGGTTAATTGAATTGAGGAAACAACTTCATTAATATTTCAGTCATGGCAGGATATGAGTCTCTGAGGAGACAAGCAGAGAGGAGAGATGCTTAATCCATCACACTAATCCCTAAATCAGGTGGAACAGAGACTGATGAAGACAGAAGTCTGTCTTTAGTCTGGTCAACTTGTGGACAAAGGGGAGGATAATCACCCAGCCAATGTATGTGTGTGTGCTCTTGATGGAGGGTACTTGAAGGCTGCATTAGCACAAGAGCACCAGGTGTGAAACTGCCTTTGGGTTCTCAATGTCATGTTTCCATGACAACAGGAGATTAAGACAGTGTTTAGTTTCTGTTATATTATATAATACATTAGAAAGAAACACCATATTATTAATTATTTACATGTAGTATCACTGCAGGTACTGTAGATTAATGAAACTCCAAAAGCCTGGCAACATCTAATAACCATTTGCTTTTGCTTTCTGCAAATAATAAATAAATAAAAATAAATAAACAATTGGATAGTTTCCTACTAATTTCACAAACCACTTTACATAATGTCATAATTTAACCTTCCTTTCATTACTGGAAGAGAGAGAGAATCATGTACAGTATGTGATCATTTATATTTGAATATGTGAATGTAAGATTTAATCTAAAGGAGATCAGTGAACTTTTCATGGAGGATAAGATCATTTGAAATCCCCAAAATATTTCATCTTAATGACACATTCAATCCGTTGAGCTCATGACACATACTGACGTGGGCTCAACTCTGCTGTGATGAATCATTAAAGTATGTTCAGGTTCAGTTTCAAAGAGCCATCAACACTTGCACAGTGCATTCATCTAGAAAACGTCTGATCGTTTTTGATAAAGAAAGTTTTCATCTTATCATCAAAGTGTGTACTGACTGCCCAGTACATATGATTTCAGTTTGGTCCATCAAAGACTAATCTAATCACTACAGAACTAAATGGACACTATTCAACCCACTGTTGAATCCTTCAATTATTTTTGTGATCTTTGCACAGATTTGCTTATGGGTTTCAGACACTCACAGAGATTCAGAGATGGGTGTTACAATTTAAACTCAGCATGGCTCGGCAGCTGTCCCGCATTTACAGCAATACAGAAAGAATGTTTCAATGTATAGCAAATTATCTGCACAACTGTACAGAATTAGCTGCAAAAATAAAGGGTATTTGTGGCTTGCTTCTGTTATACAAATTTGTTCGGTTTCATTAATTGATTAGTTTAGATAGATTAGTTTCACTTCTGGACAAGATGCCACTAGGTTGAAACAAATGAAAGTCTTATGTGCAATGAGAGAGTCATTGAATCATTTTGAGATGTTCACGACCGAAATCTTGTTCTTATCTGATCATAAGAACAAAGCAGATCAAGAATTTCCGTTCAGTTTGTGAACTGCCGAGCATGACTTTTCATCCAAAAACACATCAATAATAGTCTAATAATATTAATGAGTATCAATTACATCCTTACCTTCTCCTTTATTAAACTGTAAATTATTAAAATATTAAATTATTTGCATGACAAATCTACTGACTTCAGTAGAATGTTTAAGCATTATAAGAACAAAACAGATGTACTATATAATTTCCATACACCATTTAAACTGCTGAGCATGATTTTAATCAGAAAAGACAACAATAATAGCCTAATAATAATAATAATTTTGAGTTTCAATAATGTCCTTTGGTCATTGTAAAGCGCATTTCACATGAGTTGAGTCAAGGCATCAAGCGGCGCTTTGAACACCACATGACAAGCGCTGCAGTAAACGTCACAGACGGGCGAATTTACGAGCTTGCCACACAAGAAAGCAGGAGTTGTGCAAAATAAATACTGAAAACATCTATTTGGAAGAGAAAAAAATGGCAATGGCTTTGACTGCAGAAAATTAAAAGGGGAGTCGTTTATGTTTAGGTCTTAGCATTTTTTTTTTTGTTTTTTGTTTTTTTGTTTTGTTTTTTGAGTAGGCTGCATGTAATTACTGTCGTTCAGTAACTGGGGTCTCTGAATACTCGGAAACGATAAGGTAATAATTAACGATAAGGTAATAATTAATTAAAATATATTATGAGACATTCAATATCTCTTCATAAATTTGGACAGTTTTAAAATATTTATTGTAGTTTTGTACTCTCAAAGACATCATCTGTGAGGCAAAAACGTGTGAAAAACACTTTGGTGTGAAGTTGGAGCAGAGCTTGCGCTGACGCGTCACTTCATAGTCTTCAACGTATTCGGCAGCGCTGACGCGAGTCATGTGAAAGCCCCTCACCATGTATAAACAGTCACTTTTTCACATGAATAGCTCTTCCACCCCTTTTCTCTCCGTGATGAACAAGGTAGACTCACATGCCGATGCTTAAGTAAACTAACAACATGCCCCTCTCATTCAGTCGGTCGGTACTTGTAACAGGTCATTCAGTTTATGAATTAAGTTTCAAGAGTGCCTCTTCTCACTGAGCACGTGCCAAGCACGCGATTGGCTGTAATTGTAACCAATCAAGCCATCTGTATGAAGGTAAAATAGTGGCCAAATTATTTGCATGGGGAGAGTAAGATTTGTAAAAGCATACATGAAGTTACAAGCGTAACTTCATGTATCGAAGCGTAACTTCATGAAGTATTACAAGCGTAACTTCATGAAGTTACGCTTGTAACTACATGAAGTTACAAGCGTAACTTCATGTACAAGCAATTTTCATGAACAGAGTAAGATTTGTGAAAGCGTAAATCAAATTGCATGCGCACAAAACATTTTGTAAAGGTATAAACCAAGTTGCAACCCTAAGAAAAAAATATTAACAATACTTTAATGCTTTGCATAAGTGCAATTCATGTGCTGTGAATCTGTAATTCCGTATTAACACAAAGTAAATTTGGTGTGTATTCTTCTGACTTCCTTCCGCGCTTACACTTTTGACACTGTTTTTGAGCATAAACTGCCAAAAACTTTGCAAACCTGAAATCATTGATATGCAAGCAAAGAAAGGGTGGCATGAACAGCAAAACAGATTGACTGTGTAGAATCAGTCTGTATGTGTAAAATAAACTACTGCAAATGTGTAAATGACTTGTGTTTGTGGAATAAATAATTTCCAGAAATAATCTGATATACACTGTTCTGTCTTCCCTTTGTTGAGCTCACACTTTTGGCACAAATTTTTCACTGAAAAGAGTTTTGCAAGCTTGAGGGGGAAGGCGTGTCTACCTGCTTCAAGTAACCAATCAAATAAGGTTTTCATTGACCAGTTTACTCTGACCTGATTGGTTTAATAATATGACAGACAGCTTCTTCTTCATATGGCTCAGCGTCATTCCTCTGGCTATTCCTCCTCTCTTAACTATTAAACTGAAATATTAATACATACACAATTTACTTATATTCACTATTAATTATCATCGGCAAGGCATTTTGATGAATAGATGGAATTAGTTGGTATCACAGAAATCATGCTAGAAAACAAATTACCCATATAAACAAGTAAGTCATATAAAACATCCTGGTACTTGCATAATCTCCGTTCCCTGATGGAGGGAACGAGACATTGTGTCGATGTAGTGACACTAGGGGTCACTCTTGGGAGCCCGAGACACCTCTGGTATTTGATAAAAGGCCAATGAAAATTGGCGAGTGGTATTTGCATACCACTCCCCCGGACATACGGGTATAAAAGGCGCTGGTATGCAACCACTCATTCAGGATTTGTGCTGAGGAGCTGAGACAAGGTCCCGGCCATTTCAGCAGGTAGTTCAGCATTGTGGCAGGAGGGACACAACGTCTTGTTCCCTCCATCAGGGAATGGAGGTTACGCAAGTAACCTGGATGTTCCCTATCTGTCACTCACTCGACGTTGTGTCAATGCAGTGACACTAGGGGTCCCTAGACAAAACGCCGCAACTGGCTGAACTGTTACGTGAACTGGCGGTGTGTGATGGGCAGACCACTGTGTGCCTCGTAGCCAGTGCACCAGGCCGACACGTAACCTCCCCCAACACTGTTATGAGTGTCGAACAGCCCTTTGGGGACAAGTCAACTACCCAAAAGATAGAGATGGGCTAGCCCAGTCGTGGCCTCTTATCCCCTTTTTTTTCCTCTCCCCCAGTTCAGGGCTTAGTTAGCATGTGTACTGAGTCAGCAGCGAGTTTCTCCGCAAACTCGTCTGCCACAGGGCTCGGAGGAAATCAACCAGGGAACACAGTCTGTGAACACTACTGGGAGTTAACAGGCACACGTCTTCAGCTCAGGGGAGGTGAAGGGCGCTATGCACAAGCGATACACCTGGCCGGCTGTCCCGGACTTACCTGCTTGTGCATGCCACTACACGGGATGAATCCGGTTCCACCCAGAGATTGTAGAACCTCACAAAGGTGTTGGGTGTTGCCCAGCCCGCTGCTTTGCAAATGTCTGTTAGAGAGGCGCCACTGGTCAAGGCCCAGGAGGCCGCTACACCTCTGGTAGAATGGGCCTGTAGCCCTACTGGGGGCGGCACGTCCTGGGCATGATATGCCATAGTTATGGCATCAATGAGCCAGTGGGCGATCCTCTGCTTGGAAACAGCACTTCCTTTCCGCTGTCCACCAAAGCAGACAAAGAGCTGCTCAGAGATTCTAAAGCTCTGCGTGCGATCCAAATAGATGCGTAAAGTGCGCACCGGACACAGCAACGTCATGGCTGGGTCTGCCTCCTCCTGGGGCAGTGCTTGCAGTTTCACCACCTGTCCCTAAAAGGGGTCGTGGGAACCTTGGGCACATAGCCCGGTCAGGGTCTCAGGATCACGTGAGAGTAGCCCGGACCGAACTCCAGGCACGTTTCGCTGACAGAGAACGCTTGCAGTTCTCCTACCCTCTTGATGGAAGTGAGCGCAGTCAGGAGGGCAGTCTTCAAAGAGAGTGCCTTAAGCTCAGCTGACTGGAAGGGCTCAAAGGGGGCTCTCTGTAGACCCTGAAGAACAACAGAGAGGTCCCATGAGGGAACAAGGCACGGTCTGAAGGGATTCAACCTCCTGGCGCCTCTCAGGAACCTGATGATCAGGTCGTGCTTCCCTAAGGACTTACCGTCCACTGTGTCGTGGTGTGCCGCTATAGCGGCTACATACACCTTCAAGGTAGAAGGGGACAGCTGCCATTCCAACCTCTCTTGCAGGAAGGAAAGCACTGATCCGACTGCGCATCTCTGGGGGTCTTCGCGTTGGGAAGAACACCACTTAGTGGACAGAAGCTACTTAAGGCATACAGGTGCCTTGTAGAGGGGGCCCTAGCCTGAATGATCGTGTCTACCACCGCGGGTGGTAGACTGCTTAAGTCTTCCGCGTCCCGTCCAGGGGCCAGACATGGATATTCCAGAGGTCCGGTCGTGGGTGCCAGATGGTGCCCCGTCCCTGAGAACGAAGGTCCTTCCTCAGGGGAATTTGCCAGGGGGGGGGCTGTTGCGAGGAACGTGAGGTCCGAGAACCACATTTGGGTGGGCCAGTAGGGTGCTACCAGGACGACCTGCTCCTCGTCCTCCCTGACCTTGCACAGAGTCTGTGCAAGTAGGCTCACTGGGGGAAACGCATATTTGCGAAGTCCAGGGGGCCAGCTGTGTGCCAGCGCATCTATACCGAGAGGTGCCTCGGTCAGGGCGTACCAGAGCGGGCAGTGGGAGGATTCTTGGGAGGTGAAAAGGTCTACCTGTGCCTGTTCAAATCGACTCCAGATCAGCTGGACCACCTGAGGGTGGAGTCTCCACTCTCCCCTGAGGGTAACCTGCCATGACAGTGTTGAGGTCGCCCGGGATGTGAGTGGCTCGCAGTGACTTGAGGTGCTGCTGACTCCAGAGGAGGAGATGGCGGGTGAGTTGTGACATACAACAGGAGCGCAGACCGCCTTGACGGTTGACATATGCTACTGTTGCTGTGTTGTCTGTCCAAACTAACGTGCTTGCCCTGGATCAATGGCCAGAAACTCCGCAGCGTGAGCAGAATTGCCAGCAACTCAAGGCAGTTAATGTGCCAACGCAGCCGCGACCCCGTCCATAAGCCGGCGGCGGCGTGCCCATTCCAAACAGCACCCCAGCCAGTTTTGGAGGCATCTGTCGTAACCACGATGCACCTGGAGACTTGCTCTAGGGGAACGCCTGCCCGTAGAAACGTGAGGTCGGTCCAAGGGCTGAAGAGGCGGTGACAGATCGGCGTGATGGCCACGCGATGTGTCCCGTGGCGCCATGCCCATCTTGGGACTCGAGTCTGAAGTCAGTGCTGAAGCGGTCTCATATGCATCAACCCGAGCGGAGTGGCCACCACTGAGGATGCCATATGCCCCAGGAGCCTCTGAAAGAGTTTCAGTAGAACCGCTGTTTTCTGTTTGAATGCCTTCAAACAGGTCAGCACAGACTGTGCGCACTCATTCGTGAAGCGTGCCGTCAATGAGACTGAGTTCAACTCCAAACCGAAAAAAGAGATGCTCTGAACCGGGAGGAGCTTGCTCTTTTCCCAGTTAACCCGAAGCCCTAGTCGGCTGAGATGCGAGAGCACCAGGTCCCTATGTGCACACAACATATCCCAAGAGTGAGCTAGGATTCGCCAATCATTGAGATAGTTGAGGATGTGAATGCCCACTTCCCTTAACGGGGCAAGAGCTGCCTCTGTGACCTTCGTGAAGACGCGAGGGGACAAGGACAGACCGAAAGGGAGGACCTTGTACTGATACGCCTGACCCTCAAATGCAAACCGCAGGAAGGGTCTGTGTCGAGGTAGAATTGAGACTTGGAAGTGTCCTTCAGGTCTACCGCCGCGAACCAATCTTGATGCCGGACGCTCACCAGAATGCATCAGCATCTTGAACGGGAGTCTGTGTAAAGCCTGGTTCAGTACTCGCAGGTCCAAGATTGGCCGCAACCCACTGCCTTTTTTTGGTACAATGAAGTAGGGGCTGTAAAACCCTTTTTTCATCTTGGCTGGAGGGCAGGATCTATCGCATCCTTTCATAGGCTATTAGCGATCTCCGCACGCAAGGTAGCAGCGTTCTCGCCCTTCACCGAGGTGAAGTGGATGCCGCTGAACCTGGGCGGACGGCTGGCGAACTGAATCGCGTAGCCAAGTCGGATGGTCCGGATCAGCCATCGCGACGGATTGGAAAGCGCAAGCCACGCATCCAAGCTCCGGGCGTGGGGGTCCAAGGGGACAATGTCGTCGGACAAACCGGCAGGTGGGGCCTCGCGGCGGGGCGGAGCCCTAGGTGCCACGCCATGTTGTGGCCATGTTGTGGTGGTGCAGGATGTGTGATGCCTTGTCAGCCTCACCCATCTTGACCCGGTTGAGCCAAAGGTGGTACTCCTGGACCACTAAGGTGGACATCGCCCGCCCGAGAGACCGCGCCGTGACCTTCATCGCCGGAGAGCGAGGTCGGTCGCCGAGCACAGCTCCTGCATCAAATCAGGGGTGGAACTACCCTCATGCAGTTACTTTAGCGCCTTGGCTTGGTGGACTTGCAGGAGAGCCATGGCGTGCAGGGCGGAGGCGGCTTGTCCAGTGGCACAGGGACGACGTAAACCTACAGGCTTTGGATGGAAGCTTTGGGCGTCCGCACAAGGTGGCGGCACTCTGCGGGCATAGGTGCACCGTGAGCGCCTTATCCACCGGGGGAAATCGCCCCTGGCCGCCCCACCATCGAGGGTAGTGAGGGCAGGGGAGCTGAAAGATCGGGACCGGGTAGTAAAAGGTGCCTCCCATGATCTTGTCAGCTCCTCATGCACTTCCGGGAAGAAAGGGACTGGAGCAGGGTGTGGCTGCTTTGAGCGGCGCCGCGAGCCCAGGAACCAATCATCAAGCTGCGAGGGTTCAGGGGAGAGCTGAGGGTTCCACTCTAGTCTGACGCTCGCGGCTGCCCGGGAAAGCATATCCGTCATTTCCACATCAGCCTGTGACTGGGCAACCGTACCCGAGTGGGGGATCCCAGCTGAGGCTTCTGCATCTGACTGGACGAGCCTGCTCTCCGATGCTGTGCTCAGGAGCTCATCAGCTTTGCTGGCTCCGAACAAGAGGTCGAACTCGCCGTGAGATGAGCCGGCGGACTCATCCGGAAGCCCGATCGGGGCAGACGAGCGTGCTGGGGAATGGGAGGTCCGTGGGGGGATACCCGGCGGAGGTAGTCCCATTGGGGTCCCCAAATCGCCCCCAGTGCTAGCCGCGCTGGCCTCATACCCGTAGGTAGAAGGACCAAGGCGGGGAGCCGCTGGGGTGGCTTGCTTTCTTACGAAAGCAAGCTGCGACCGCAATGTTGCCATGGTCATGTTCTCGCAGTGAGTACATGATCCATCCATGAACGCTGTCTCCACGTGGGTCAAGCCCAGACACAAAAGACAGCGATCGTGACCGTCAGAAGTTGAGAGGTAACGACCACAATCAGGAATAACACACAAACGGAAAAGCATCTTTAAAAAGATGCGTCTTTAAAAAGACATTCCGTGTGTGCTGCTCTTTTAGAGAAATATACTCTTTTAGAAAAATATACTCTCTTTTTTCTGCTGAAGCACCCAGGGGCGTTCTCTGCAGTGCACCAGTGCAGAGGAGGGAGAAGCCGCTGAAATGCGCCGTCAGATCCAGCAGAGGTGAATGAATAGTCAGCTCAGTAAACATCGACCGTTCGGCTCCAAAGAGAAAATCTGAATGAGTGGTTGCATACCAGCTCCTTTTATACCCGTATGTCCGGGGGAGTGGTATGCAAATACCACTCGCCAATTTTCATTGGCCTTTTATCAAAGACCAGAGGTGTCTCGGGCTCCCAAGAGTGACCCCTAGTGTCACTACATCGACACAACTTTGAGTGAGTGACAGATAGGGAACTCTGTGAACAGATAGATAGTTTACTTCTATCATTTTGTTTTTTAGAATGAGTTCAGTGATACAGCAAGTTCCATCCATCCATCCATCCATCATCCATCCATCCATCCATCCTCTTAAAATGTAATTAAAATAATGAACAGAAACAAGAAGAAACATTTGAACAATACACTGAGATTTATATCAATAAATGGTGTCAGCTCAACTTTACACTCGCAATAAAAGAACGTGTATGTATTAATATGAGGAACAATGGTGAGCCATATGAAGAAAAAGCTGTCTGTCATGTCATTAAACCAATCAGGTCAGAGTAAAGTGGTCAATGAAAACCTCATTTGATTGGTTACTAGAAGCAGGTAGACCCACCTCTCCCCTCGCGCTTGCAAAACCCTTCAGTGAGAAAATCGTGCCAAAAGTGTGAGCGCAACAAAGGTAAGACGGAACAGTGTATATCCGATTATTTCTGGAAATTATTTATGCCACAAACACAAGTCATTTACACATTTGCAGTAGTTTATTTTACACATACAGACTGGTCAACCCGTTTTTATTATACAAAAATATTCCAGGACAAATAATTATTTTCCAGGACATTTAGGCATTTTTCTAATTTTCCATGACTGGAAAACTGCATTGTGTAACGATATGCAGAGATGAGAGGCAATGGATCTAAACGCAGGCTTTGTTTAATGGAAACGAAGAAGATGGTGATACAATGGAGCAATACAAAGAACTAAATATGTAAAGTTAACATTACATCAAAACATTCACACATAAGGAACACAAGAACAAGAACTGACCAAGAGCAAGAGAACATGAGGGCAAATATATATGCAGACAACTGATGAGGGAACAGGGAACAGCTGAGGAAGATGGGGAACAGATGGATATGATGAGGGCAGTGCATGATGGGAATTGTAGTAAGGGGGCAAACTACAACAGAAGACAATAACGGTATCAAAATAAGAGTCCTTGTGAATAGAGGGGTGATGATGAAGATGAAGTGACAGAAGTGAAGACAATGACGATGTGACACATTGCAAAATTCCAGGTTTTGCAGAATGCGTGGGAACCCTGATCATGTAAAAATAGAAATTCACAGTGACAAGATGCCATTGTAGAAATGCGCTATTCACTATTCAGTCATGATTAATTTACTCTGAGAGTGAAAGCGTCCGAGGATTACTGAGAGAAGCACTGTAATATTTGGCTGGTCATATGATCTCAACATGGCGGCGCTCATGAATGTGCACTCCATATGTAGAATAAAGCAACTTCTTCTCAAAGACTGAAATAACTATTAAGTCTTCATCTCATGTGAGTTACATCATTTAAAAAAATACTTTTCAAAAATACTTTCCTACTATTACTATTTCTTTCTGTTTAGCAAGTTCAGCAACTAGTAAACAAATTACTGAGTGCCTCGTTTAAGTCTAACTAACTTCAGTTTGCACTTAGCATTTCACAATATTATGAAATGTTCTATGTAAAAAAAAAAAAACTTTGCCATCAAGCAATTTTAATGTTAAACCTATAAACTCTTAATCAGACAAATTCTGAGAAAGACCTTGGGAAAAGGCTTCACACATGCAAAGCTGCCAATGTCAGACCAACCACTGAGCTAAATCAGCATGATCGATTTCTCTCTGAATAACTAAAATTTATGATAATACAATAATGCAATCTAAATAAACTGCATTCAGAAAGAAAAACAAAGGCTTTTTCTTATTGTGCATTCTTAAGCACTCTATGTTCTTGTGGACTTGTTCAACGTCATCATCCACCTCCGAAAAAAGAAAATAGATATGAGGTTGTTGAATCTACATATTGCAGCGCATCTCAAAATTCACATAGATGCGCTCTACGTCCTGCTGTTCTTCCAAAATCACTCTTTCGAGGTAGCTAGGCAAGACAGATTTTCACGGGAACGCAAGTCCAAACTTTGCATTCTTATTGTGGAACACCCAAATTTTCTGCTATGCCAAAACCTGACTGCTTGTTTAAACTCTACCAATATTTGCAGATACACAACAGCTAAAATAAAGAAAAAAGCTTAATGCTCATTTTATCTATGCAAGTCCTTGTATGAATATTAAACCTGTATACCTGACAGTTCACTGAAACTAGAAAGAAGCTGAAATTAATTCAAAGCCTCCATCTATAACCTGAAAACCATTCATGCATTTAATTGTGGTTGAGACAAACAAATAAGAATTACCTGGTGATTAATGTACACAGAGATATGGATGCAGAGTTATTAATAAACTCCACCAGCTGCCTTTGAATCCAGTGGATTGAGTGCTGTGGTCTATCTGAAGACAATTCTGTGATATGTATTAAACATATATCCAAAGTGGATAAGTTTATGTGTATTTTTATTGCCACCCGTTCTAAATGCTGCTATTCAAATGATCATTTAGTTATTAATCTCTTCCGCACCAGATAGACAAATGGTTTTAGAGTAGGAGTGGGGTATCCCGTTCTGGATAACAGAAATGGGGAAAGCCATGCTGAGCCGTTATGCCGTGCTGGGCCAGCACTGGACCAACTGTAGAGCTGATAATTCAACCTCAATAGAAAGCACAACAAAGACAGTATTAATCTACTTTATAAGCATTCATTCAGAGAACACAAGGGGCAGCACACAAACATACTATGGCATTCACTGAAGATATTCTTCAGTCTCACAACCAGTCATTTATGACAATTCAGAGGTATTTTGTTTTTTCACATGTTTTCAGTGTATCATTTTAGATTCTACATTTTAGATCTAGATTTAGAACTTCAGATTTCAGTGTTCATATTAACACTGTACAGATAGATTTACTTTGACATCCCACTGCAGGCAACCGTGCTTCTAGGTTTTTCTTCTGAGCAGCAGATTTGAATGGTGGATATGGGCAGTGGTGCAGTTTTATAAGCTTATAAGCATTATATGATGTAATAATGTTTATGTTAATAAAAGTTGTTATAAATGGATATCTATGGTTTACAGTGAAAAAATATATGTAGGATCTTTCTGAGTTATCGTCAAAACAAGTTTTAACTTGGTTCAATATGCCTGTATGATTATGTCGGACATGAAGCAGGTTGATTTATACACATCCTCACACGTTTAACACACTTCTAAAGCCTGAGAAATGTGGCATATAAAAATTTAAATTACCATAAGACAACAAATATGCGCCTTTAATACTTAAAGCTACACTATGTAAGATGTTTTTGTTAGAAATGAACAAAATTTCATTAATGAACAAGTACACGAACAATCTGCCTTTCAAACCATGTTTTTGCCTTATCCCGATTCACAATGGTAAGCCTATAATAATTATTTATATTTTAGAGCTGTCAGGAAGGATTTGGCAGGAAATTGCAAACTTCCGTCATTCATCCGTGCATGTTTACGTCATGTCCGTAAATAAAGGAAAGAAGGTCCAGAGCTACTACGTGATGGGGGCATGGCTGAGTGACATCTGTGGAGAGCGAGGCCAGGAGAGGAAGAATGGTAAGGATTGACAGCTGTGGGAAATCACCTCTAACAGCTGTTTTTTGTTGCAGTGAGAGCTGGAGAGGGATAAAAGGGCAATCCAAACCGCAAGAGGGGAGAGAGAGATGCACAAAGCTGTGTGTATGTCACTGCTGAAAAGCAAACTGAACCTGTGTGTGTGTGTTATTGCTGAAAAGCAAACTGTGTATGAACTTTGAGTTATAAAAAAGTCTGAATAAAACTTACATTATATTGTTCAGCCGGCTCCCATTTCCTCTTTCAGAAGAATACAAGAGATGTCACAGTGGTGCCAAAACCTGGGAATTTGGAGGAAGATACGCCGTTCTGGAGTCCTCGCCGCTGGCTGAGGTGATCAAGACCCTCGCTGGTATCCACCAAACCCAGCACCATGTCCTCCTGGATCTGCGTGCAGAGCAAGATCAGCAGTTCCAGGTGCTCCTTCAGGCCCAAGCTGAGGACCGGCAGGTGTTACAGAGCTTAGAACCCCAGGGGAAACCTCAGCCGCAATCCTGGCCAAAGATTCAGCAGGACGACCCGGAGGCCTTTATCAAGTTGTTCGAGCGGACGGCCACATCCTGGGGATGACCCAAAAACCAGTGGGTGGTCCGCCTTTTGCCACTGTTGACTGGGGAGGCTCAACTCGTGGCCCAACAGCTTCCAGTTACAGACCTCCTGGAGTCCGAGAACATGCGACGAGCCATCTTGCAGCGGGCTGACCACAGCGCTTCCACTCGCTGACGCTGGGCAAGCTTGCCAGCCCATTTCCATTTGTGCAACAGCTCCATGACTCCTGCCGGCGGTGGCTGCTGGCAACAGGACGCGACGCCGTGGCAGTAATCAATCTGATGGTGCTGGAGCAATTCATTTCTCAACTGCCGAAAGGGACAACGTCGCTGGATGAAGCCATGCAGCTAGCTGAGGACCACTTGGCACATATCAGGGGGCCAGTGAGCCCTCTTCTCTCTCTCTCTCTCTCTCCTCCCTCCCCTCTCCTTTCCCTCGTCCTGTTCCTATTCCCCGGATTCTGGGAATTCCGACCCCTAAAATAGTTCCCCGGTCCCATGGGCCATTCAACTCACCAGTTTTCCCTAACCCTCTTCACTCTCCCCCACAGGTTGGTGAATCCGCTGCCGCAGGTGTGGGTGTGAAGTCTGGGCTGGTCTGCTGGAGCTGCGGGGAACCTGGGCATATCCAGGATCGATGCCCAGCGATGGAGGTGGAGACATTGGTCCGGATCCCTGACATGCCAACAGGCCACCCCTGATCGAGCAGGAGCATACCAGATACCTGTGAGTATTAAGGGGGGTACATACCAAGCCTTGGTGGATTCAGGTTGTAATCAAACCTCCATTCACAAAAGCTTGGTTCAATCCGAGGCTTTGGATACAAGCCGGCGGTTAAAGGTAAGGTGTGTGCATGGGGATGTTCAAATTTACCCTGTAGTGACGGTCATTATTCAATTTCGGGGACAAAAGCAGAGTGTCGAGGCTGCGGTTAGTCCTTGCCTCAACCATCCACTAATCTTGGGTATGAATTGGCCTGCATTTCCTACTTTTTTGAGGGGAATTTGTGTGGATAGGTCCTGTAACAAAGTGTCTCGGTGTGTGGTTTGCAATTCGCTGACTGGGGAGGTGGAGCCAGGGCCGTCTATTTCAGCTCAATATCAGGATGACATAAGGGAGAGGGAAATCTCGACTTCCCTAGCCTTTAGAGTATTCCCTGCAGGGGATTTCCCTCTGGAGCAGATGCGAGACGAGACCCTTAGGCACACCTTCGACCAAGTGAAAGTGATTGATGGTCAATGCCACCAGCCAGACACTGCATTCTCATACTCTTTTTTATTATTATTAAGGATCTGTGGGGGTTCCGAAAGAAATCCTCACTGATCAGGGCACAACGTTTATGCCACGCACACTACTCGAACTGTACGAATTATTGGGGATTAAATCGATTCGGACCAGCATTTACCACCCACCGACAGATGGCTTGGTCAAACGATTTAATCAGACACTAAAGAATATGATTCATAATTTCGTGCACGAAGATGCTAAAAATTGGGACAAGTGGATCGAACACCTATTATTTGCAGTACGAGAGGTCCCACAAGCCTCCACGGGGTTCTCCCCATTTGAATTATTGTACAGGCGTCTACCGCTCTGTGTGCTCGACGTCCTAAGGAAAAAATTGGGAGGAGGGACCTTCAAACAGCAAAAATGAAATTCAATATTTTCTTGACCTGAGAGTAAAACTCCACACACTGGGGAAATTAACACAGGATAATTTGCTCCAGTCTCAAGAACATCAAAGCTGGCTGTAAAATAGGGGTACTCGGCTACGGGAATTTACACCGGGAGATAAAGTTGTTGTATTACTCCCCACATTGAGCTCTAAATTACTCGGCAAGTGGCAAGGACCCTTTGAGGTCACACAGCGAGTAGGGGAAATAAATTATGAGGTTAAACGAGCAGATAGAAGCAGAGCACGTCAGATTTACCACCTCAATCTCCTAAAACCATGGAGAGAGGTCATGACTTTGGTGAAGGTGGTTCCAGAGAGGGAGGAGCTTGGACTGGAGGTGAACTTAAAAGCCACCGATCGAGTCACCCTGGTCATTTGCGGAGACCACCTCTCACCGTCACAAGTCACAGAGGTTGCCAGGTTGCAAGGAGAATTCTCTAACATGTTCTCGCCTCTTCCCAGTTGTACGAATCTCATAGAGCACCATATCAAAATGACCCCGGGGTAGTGGTATGCAATCGTCCCTACCAATTATCCGAGCACAAAAAAGAAGTGGTTTGGGAAGAATTAAAGCCCATGCTAGATATGGGGGTAATAGAAGAATCAAACAGTGACTGGGCCAGCCTGGTGGTTTTGGTTCCGAAGAGTGACGGCTCGTACCGGTTCTGTGTGAATTATAGAAAATTCAATATGGTGTCTAAATTTGATGCATACCCAATGCCTCGGATTGATGAACTGCTCGATTAGTTAGGCACGGCTCACTTTTAATTGACACTGGATATAAAACAAAGGGATATTGGCAGATCCCCTTAACTCCCATGTCCCGTGAAAAGACAGCATTTTCCACACCGTTTGGATTACACCAATTCGTGACGCTTCCGTTCGGTTTGTTCGGGCCCTGGCTACGTTTGACTCATGAACCGAATCCTCAGACCGCATGCTGCATACGCTGCTGCCTATCTGGATGATATCATTATTTACAGTAATGATTGGCAGTGGCGCCTGCAGAATCTGAGGGCTGTGCTGAGGTCGTTGAGACGAGCGGGACTCACGGCATACCCAAAGAAGTGTGCAATTGGACGGGTGGAAATACGGTATCTGGGCCATTGGCAGGTGCCACGCCAAATTGATAAAACCGCAGCGATTGCGGCCTGCTTGAGACCCAAGACCAAAAGGAGGTGAGACAGTTCCTGGGGCTGGCTGGCTATTATCGTAGGATTGTGCCTAATTATTCGACCGTCACCAGCTTGCTGAATGACCTGACTAAAAGGGGCCACCAGATCTGGTCCAGTGGACAGAGACGTGTCAGCAGGCGTTCAAGCGGGTGAAAGCTGCACTTTGCGGCGGGCCATTATTGCACTCTCCTGATTTCGCTCTCCCTTTTATCTTGCAGATGGACACATCAGACAGGGGGGTGGGAGCGGTACTGTCCCTCGCTGAGGGAGACTAAGTACAGCACAATAGAGAAGGAGTGTTTCTCCAGTACTATTTGTTGGAGCGTGTTTCCATCCTCTGTTCGGACCACGGCCCGCTCCAGTGGCTCCATCGCATGAAGGATGCCAACACGCGGATTACCCGTTGGTATGTATCTTTCCAACCGTTTAAGTTCGAGGTGGTCCACAGGCGGGGGGGGGGGGGGGGGGGGGGCACAGATGGCTGTTGTGGATCTTCTCTCTCCAGAAATGGGGTGGGGGGTGTATAGTGACAGGCCAGATGGCTCCCCAGTCAGGCAATGGGGGTATGTGGTGATGGGGGCATGACCGAGCGATGTCTGTGGAGAGCAAGGCCAGGAGAGGAAGAACAGTAAGGATTGACACCTGTGGGAAATCATCTATAACAGCTGTTTTGTGTTGCATTGAGAGCTGGAGAGGGATAAAAGGGCAATCCAAACTGCCAGAGGGGAGAGAGACACACGAAGCTATGTGTGTGTCACTGCTGAAAAGCAAACCGGACCCGTGTGAGTGTGTTACTGCTGAAAAGCAAACCACGCTTGAACTTTGAGTTATAAAAAAAGGTGTGAATAAAACTTACATTATATTGTTTAGCTGGCTCATGCTTCCTCCTTCAGAAGAATACAAGAGATCTGTCACAGTGTGGTAGTAGTTTGTAGCTGAAAGCTTGTAGCCACAACAATTGAGCAACAGTAGGGCCTTTCCCACTGGTGGTATTAAAGCCTGTTTTAGGTACTTTTCTCCAGGACAAGTGCTTTTCATCGCTTTTGCACCTAAGGAACTATAGTTCCTCGAACCCATTTTTAGCTCCTACACCGTGGTAGATACTTTTGGGGTGTATAGGGACTGTGGGAGGTGCTGCAGCCTGTGATTGGACAAAAACCTGGATTAAGAAAAGAGAGGAGCTCCATAGCCACCATTAGTAAACAACTAGCTGCTAGCCTGCTACTCAGAGGATTGCGCTTATTTTACAATTCCCTTAAATTAAATAACATATAACAAAGTATCCAAAGAGAATCACCCGTTTCACATATGTGTGCATGTGTGTCTGTGTGTGACTTCATCAGGAGACACACTTTGAGTTTTTCAGATATTTTTCAGATATCCGTCTTTTTCTTCATTTTATATTTATTTATTTAATTTTTTGAGGGGAGGGGGCGAGTTTTGATGTCATTAGTGACGTTCCCTTTGATGAGATGATCACCTGTAACCATGGTTACATCAGTACTCCTCAAACCATCAGATTCATCTGTGCAGAAGAGCAGAGTCCCAGCCTGACTCACATAATTACCAAAACAATGTTCCTGCGTAAGTAACTTGCATTTTTATTCTTCAACCGCTAGAGGGCCAAAAGTTACACAGTGTAGCTTTAAATTACTACTTAAAGGTGCACTCTGTAATTTTTTTCCTCATTTAAAAAGTTTTACTTCTAAAGAAATTAATAGTAAAATTAAAACATATGTATGAAATCATGACCACTCATGTGAGGTGAAGAGTTCCGTCATATCAGCAACCTTATTAAAGCTGTTTTACTCTATATGGGACAGGGGTGTCCTCATGGGGGCAGCCATGTTAGGACCACATGACAAGCTGAATACTACTCGCTTAATCTCAGTAACTGCCCTGTTATTGGACACATTCATTCATCGATTAAATTAATCCTGGCTTACTGTGCATAGTGAATTTCTACAATGGCATTGGTAACTGAAAACTACTGCGTTTGAAAGTAGCTTCCAGGCCACTTGGTGTGGAGTGCACCTTTAAAGGGGTCATGACATACTCCATCACTTTTCACCCTGTCTCTGGCCCTCTGTCTGAAGCGCTCGGTTTTAAGCTCTCTGGCCCTTTAAGTGTAAACAGTATAAACACCCACTGTTATGATTGGCTAACATTGTGCAGCCTGTCCAATTAAGCCATATTTGAAACTCAATCGGAATAAAATGAACAATCAGCTTCACAACATTATAAAATTAAATTTCAGGGTTTATACATAACATTCACCCTATACATTGCATCCAAAAACATTAAAGGAATAGTATACCCAAAAATGAAAATTCTCTCATCATTTACTCACCCTTATGCCATCCCAGATGTATATGGTTTTCTTTCTTCTGCAGAACACAAATTAAGATTTTTAGAAGAATTTCACAGCTCTTTTTGTCTATACAATGCAAGTGAAAAATCACATAAGTCAGCCTAAAGATAATCCATAAGACTTCAATGGTTAAATCCATGTCTTCAGAAGCTATATGATAGGTGTGGGTGAAAAACAGATCGATATTTAAGTCCTTTTTTACTATAAATTTTCCTCCCTGCTTTTTGCAATTTCCACTTTAACTTTCATATTTTTCTTCTTGTGTTTTTGGTGATTCACATTCTTTATGCATATCACCACCTACTGGGCAAGGAGAAGATTTTCTAGCAAAATAGGACTTAAATATTGATCTATTTCTTACCCATACCTATCAAATCACTTCTGAAGATATGGATTAAAACACTATAGTCGTATAGATTACTTTTATTATGCCTTTATGTGCTTTTTGGAGCGTCACAATTTGGCACCCATTCACTTGCATTGTATAGACCTACAGAGCTGAAATATTCTTCAGAAAATTATCATTTGTGTTCTGCAGAAGAAAAAAAGTCATACACAATTGGGATAGCATGAGGGTGAGAAAATAATGAGAGAATTTTAATTTTGGGGTGAACTATCCCTTTAAGCACAGTGGCACCTTAACTATAAAACAGTGATGACATTTGAAATATTTATGAATGAATCTGTTTACTTACAGTTTTGCGTCGTACCCAATAGAGTTTTTACTGCCTCATCTTTAATAATACTCATTCAATAACGGTTCCTTTGCAAAACCTGAATCATGTTTTGACTGGTTCACAAGCAATCCACATTGATCTGATGCGAAAACATACAATCGACGCTGAAATGTTCTGAATATGCAAACGTAATACAATCCATGGTTATGTTGGATGCTTCCACCGGGTTCAACAGGCCAAAGCAGAGACGCTGGTCTTAACATCTCACATCTTCCATGTTTGTTTACACACAGAACGGCATGTGTTTCTCCCAGTCAGTGGCAGCAGAAGAATGAGATGCATTTTTAAAAGTTGCGCTTGTCCCCTTTGGTGTAGATGAATCTCCCACAACATGCCCTCTCTCCTCTTCACCTGTGTAACTGAGCAGTGAGCATCAGTGGGCGGGGCCAGTGGTGCAATGATGAAAAATAGGTGTTGATGTCTTGCTGAAGAGGCAGTCATATGCAGATGTATTTGGTCCTTGTGATGTCACAAATTCCACTAATTCCAAATGGCCCGTTTATGGAGCCTGGTTTAAATAAATGCTCTTTTTCTTTTAAGGAGGAAGTTTTCAGTTCTATTTTTATAGTATAATGACCTCTCATATGTCAAAAGATCAAGGAAAATTTGATTTCTCATGCCATGACCCCTTTCAATTATTGGTCCACATGCAGTGATTCTTGAGGTAAGGGACAAAGCATGTCTTACATCCAAATCAAGAAATTCATAATAATAAAAATACTGGAAAAGTTAAAACTAAAGGAAATGTGTATACTCAGGGCATTTATTACTTATATATTTTAATAATTTCATTAGAATTTTTTTAAATGCATGCTCTATACTTGGAAGCACATGTAAAGAGCAAGAGGTTAGAGTGTTAAACTGCCAAAAAAAGTGTTTAAAATTGCAACAAATTCATAAATATGCAAGAGTGCATCCTGTTTACTGCTTAGTGCTTAATACAGTAAAAGGAGGCTGTACTGTACCAACTACCTCAGGGGGGACTAAATGCTGCTAGGTGGTCAAACTGTAATTTGCACTACTGTCTGTTCAAAATAAATGAAAAGAAACCTAGCATTTGGGATTTGTTGCTTTTTCCTGTTGTACCGAACTCGTATCGAACCGTGACCCCAAAACTGATGTACGTACCGAACCGTGACTTCTGTGTACTGTTACACCCCTAATATATATATATATATATATATATATATATATATATATATACACACACACACACACACACACATATACATACATACACATATATACATTGGCGGCCAAAATTTTGGAATACAGGTTTTACTGTTTCGGAAGGAAATTGGTACTTTAAATTCACCAAAGTGGCATTCAACTGATCACGAAGTATAGTCAGAACATTACTGATGTAAAAAACAGCACCATCACTATTTGAAAAAAGTCATTTTTGATCAAATCTAGACAGGCCCAATTTCCAGCAGCCATCACTCCAATACCTTATCCTTGAGTAATCATGCTAAATTGCTAATTTAAAAATCACTTGCATCAAACACAGTTGAAAGCTATTTGGTTTGTTAAATGAAGCTTAACATTGTCTTTGTGTTTAATTTTGAGATGCCACAGTGTGCAATACACTGACATGTGTTAAGGTCAATATTAGGTCAAAAATGACAAAAAAGAAACAGCTTTCTCTAGAAACTCGTCAGTCAATCATTGTTTTGAGGACTGAAGGCTATACAATGCTTGAAACTGCCAAAAAAACTGAAGATTTCATAAAAAGGTGTACACTACAGTCTTCATAGACAAAGGACAACTGGCTCTAACAAGGACAGAAAGAGATGTGGAAGGCCAGATGTACAACTAAACAAGAGGATAAGTACATCAGAGTCTCTAGTTTGAGAAATAGACGCCTCACGTGTCCTCAGCTGACAGCTTCATTGAATTCTTCCCGCTCAACACTAGTTTCATATACAACAGTAAAGAGAAGACTCAGAGGTGCAGGCCTTATGGGAAGAATTGCAAAGAAAAAGCCACTTTTGAAACAGAAAAAAAAAAAAAAAAACGGTTAGAGTGGGCAAAGAAACAGACATTGGACAACAGATAATTGGAAAAGAGTGTTATGGATCTTAACCCCATTGAGCTTTTGTGGGATCAGCTAGACTGTAAGGTGCGTGAGAAGTGCCCGACAAGACAGCCACATCTATGGCAAGTGCTACAGGAAGTGTGGGGTGAAATGTCACCTGAGTATCTGGACAAACTGACAGCTAGAATGACAAGAATCTGCAAAGCTGTCATTGCTGCATGTGGAGGATTTTTTGATGAGAACTCTTTAAAGTAGTTTAAGAAGTTCTGAATATTTTTTTCAAATTGTAATAATTATTAATATCCTGACTATACATTGTGACCAGTTGAATGCCACTTTGGTGAATAAAAGTACCAATTTCTTTCCATAAGAGCAAAATCTGTACATTATTCCAAACATTTGGCCGCCAGTGTATAAGTAAATATATATATATAATTTATATATATATATATATATATATATATATATATATATACACACACACATGCATACATATATAAAGCCAACAAAACCCAAAATACAAATATGTATAATAAAGATATGAATAACATAAACAGAGTATATACAAAAGCAATCAAAATTCAGAGGCAAAAAAATATCAGGTTAAGATACCATCATAATACCATCAGGACATGGGGCAAAAGAAAAGCCACATTGAATTATTAACTAGAGGTGAAAATCCAATTAATGCACAAATGAATGTCCTTATACAATGGGCAACCCTACTGCAGAATATTTTATATTATTATATCTAGACTATATCGCACAGAAACATTTAAGAAATAAAATAACTTTCAGAGAAGAGACAAATGTCAAACTCAGACAGTATCTAGAGTGTAAATCCAATAGGTTTCATGCCTTAAAAGTAAATTGTTAATGTCACCTCCCCTATGAGGACACTTCACTGATTCATTTTTTATTTCTGGTTAATAATGTGATGTATATTGATTGATTGTTCTGGGGTATATAAGGGCTGACCTTTGAATGTTTTTATTGTCTGATGGGTGTGAAATATCACCTTAGGTCAGAACACTATAATAAATGTTTCTATTTTTGGAGCTGTGGTGTGGGGACTTTTTTCACTTTTTTTATGCCTATTTGGTCGGGCACCCACACTGAGCTTTTTTGCCGTTGGATGTGCATGCTTTTGTTCATTTCTTATGTGTATTTTATCACACATTGAGCTCATGATATGACATCCTGTAATAGCATTTCTAATGCACATAAACCGACACCCACAGCGACGTCTCACCCAAAAGCATACTGCATATTGAACTTTCAATCAAAGAAAGAGAGGAACTTTCTCCAGACAATGGATGATTATGTTTTTCCTGCTTGCAAAATCCTGTGAGCTTCGACAGACAATTAGGAATCCCATCTACACAGAAGCGTTGATGTAATGAGAACAAAAGGTGGTAGGTGTTAACATTTATTTAAACACGAATAGAATGAGAACATTGCAGCTCGTCAAAATAGGTCCAGGCAGACTCCCTAATTACCTCGGCCATGCCGACTGGTTGTTGAGCTAATTTTTCTGAGGGCATCATGTTAATGAATGATTCTCTTGGGAAATTGTTAGATAGATTGATTCTTTAGTGACAGGCTGGTTAGTTCTGAGTGGACGATAAAATGACTAGTGATTCACCGACATAGGTTTAGGACTAAGCTATTTTCAGTTCAAAACTCTACCTTCTTTAACAACACAGAATTTATTTTAGGTATGTGTTTGAGGAGAAGCCCTATGGTTTTCTCACCAGCTGACAGTCCTCTAGAGAGTTGACCAACTGGGCATTCTGACAGGAAAGGATGGCTCCAGCAAGGTTCAGCATCACGCACACAGCAGACAACAGCATAAAGAAAGTTATCTGTGGAGACAGAAATGAAACTGACTGTCAGTTCCAGAGGTTTAGGTGGTAAATTAAGACTCCTAATAAACCAAAAACAGTGGGAAGCAACTGTTCACCTCATTAAACAGCCATTGCAGACGGATTCTACATACATTTCTCTCTAAAGGCACGGTCACTCATCCCTTCTCACAGCAAAATTCCGTGGGCGAAGATGGCGTGGGCGGACATTGAGCGAGTGTGACACCAGCAAAAACATAATTGTTAATCAGCCTTTTTTAATGCTGCACTTTATCCTCAGTGAGACTTAAGTTAAAAAGAAACTCACCGCTAAAATTATATCCTTGTCAGTTGTGAATATTCAGTGTAGCTGTGTACGATGCACCACCCGCACAGAGGTCACTGCCAAACCAAGCAACTTCCTATTGGTCAATGCGGCGAAATTCACCAAACTTGAATGTGAGCCGAAATCAGCACCAGGAAATTTGTTAACTCCAGAAGTCCATCGCGCCATGGAATTTCATCATGCAAACGTATGTGTGACCATGCCTTAAGCCTTAGTACAGAATATCAGGCAGAACTGCACTGACAGATTTATTTTCAGTGTTTAGGCTATCTGATGTCTAGTCTTGCTATTTATTTTGTTTGTAAAATGTTTCATAAAGCAGTGCACTTTTTTTGCAATAAATTATTTTCAGTATCAAATCAGTATTTTTCATGTTTTCTGGGAGAAATATCTAAACATCCTTAAAAGAAGATACATTTAATTGAAAATCAAAATTACATAAATGTAGTCTTGTATTCAGAGAAATCTAACAAAATGTGGTAAAGTTTATGCTTAAAACATAAAAAAAAACAAAAAAACAAAAAAAAAGGAAAATAATCACCAATTGGTTAAGAAAATTAGAAAATTAAAATTAGAGAGAGACTTTGTCTTGTTTTCCAGACTTTTTTGTGTGTTTAGTTTTAGCATACCAATAATAACCAATTGTGTTTTTTGGGATTTGATGTAAGAGTGTGAAAGATTGAACTTGATTGATCGGAACTATTTATGGGTTAAGTGAAAGGAACAGATGTGACTAATAATTAAAGAACTCAAAAATCAAAACCAAAACAATTACCATTGATCTCACCATCTGAGCCCCAACTCATTACTGTGTGAGACAGCTCCTAACTGCTCACATAGATAAATGAGAAACAGTAACAGAAGTGCACTTCAGAGCACTTGGGTATTTTTCTCTGGATGTTGACATACTACCTCTCCCACAATTCCTTGATAGACCAGGCGGATACATGGTCAGTGACATATGGCCATCTAGAGAAACCAATTTTTGCACAATTCCCCGCCCCACATCCTATCAGTGCAGCCCCATGCAGCTTGATAGATCTCAAGCGTGCTCATTTTTCCTCTTTTTGTACAGCTGGCGGAAAGGCAACTTCTGGTTCCTCTCCCCCATCTCTCCATTAAAAACAATTCTCTTTATTTCTCGGCTGACAGTTCTGGGATCTCAGTCCTGAAGGATGAAATACAGAGGACATTCTGGCTGCTTTAAATCACAGTTCATGTGCAGTAGTATGGGTATAAAACTGTCAGGTCCAGCCCAGGCAGATTACTGGCTAGGACACTAAGCTGTATATCAGCTCTGGCCTTAGCTCCACTGCATTGTGATTTACTAATGTGGCCCTCTACCTGACAGGACATTAACCTTGCAATAGCAAATGTGCCAGTAGAGAGAAGAAGAGACAGAGTGAGAAAGCTGAGCGATGAAAGTGAAAGTTAGAGAGGCTAGACATCAGACTCATTTTAACTCAATCACACAGACAAAGAGGGCATGCAGCACTGCTGATGTGAGGGACATCTGGAGAGAGATTGTGAGCTATGACTGATATAAATGTTAGTGTTTTTTAGGCTCGTAGTAAACAGGAAGATTGAGTGACTGATGTACGAAGGTGTTCTGAAGCTTCCTGAGGCTGTGAGGGTCCTTGGCTCAGACAATCAGTAAACCTCTCACTCGAGTTCCTTCTCACTCAAATAATGTGTAGATATTGCAAAGATGTCAAAGGTGATCAACTGCAGCTGAATGACTGAACTGGGTCGAATTTTGACTTGTGGACCAAAGGACATTGAAAGGTTATGAGCACAGGCAGAAAATTATGAGAATCCATTTCCCCTATGTTTCAAAAGAAAATTAAGGTTAAGGTTTTTATTTAATGTCCCTGCTGACCAGCATGTAGATGAATTTACATGCTGGTCCAAGCTGGTTAATGCTGGTTATGTTTGTTTTGGTGCTTGTCTAGCCTGTGGACCAGCATAGCCTCAAGATCAGCATGGTTTTCTGATGAAGCTGGTTGACCAAAGAAGGCTAGCTGGTACCGGCATATCAGCAACCAAAACACAACAATGCTCATCTTTTCAACAAGGGTAAGGGATATGCATTACAAATCACAAATCAAGAAGTATGTATATTAGATGTGTTCCCAGATATAATAGCTTATCTTAAACACCTGTTGCTTCTACATGTTCTTCTTTATTCTGAACTTGTGCCTTTTCTTTTCAGAAACAGGATTTTCAGATTTTTATAATGTAGCCATTAACATTCATGTCAGAATGTGTTCTGCAACATGACAAACATGAAACCAAGCCCGAGCTCCATCATTTCACAGAGAGAGAACACATTACAGCACAGATGATGACTGAGAACCAACACAAGCAATGAGTCTGATTTTGTAAAGCAAAAATGTAAGATGTTATTCAGAAAGTGATTGATAAGGGAAAGCTTAATGGGCCACTCTTCAGGCTTCCTTTTACTGCAAGCTGAGCGTGGCCAATGAAATACACGATTCTGTCCATCTCTAATTTACTTTGCTGTTCGTACAGAGGAAGGAAAATGGTTCTTTTCAGCAAATGCTTTGTAGTCTACAGTGAGCAATATCAAAAGACAAATTAAAATGCTGCGCTTCGAACCTACTACTGCGACTCCTATTTAATCTTTAACTTGAATTGCAACATGCTGTCTTCTCTTCTTGCTGTCTTCCCGGCAGGGACAAAAAATGGTTCAAGGAAGGAAAACAAATGAAATTTTAGCAGAACGTAACCGAAAAAACCGGAACAAAGTGATTTTCGTTATTTTTCAATGCTGGTAGCCGTTATAACCGGTTAATTTTGTTCAGATAATTTTTTCATGAAACTAATGGCCAAAGGGTTTATCACAGTACATTTTTGGACCTACACCACTACATGTTGCCCAAAAAAATGAAACATGTGCTTTGATACTGAAGGAATCACACATTTCTTTGCCTATTTGCCGTTGTGGATGTCAAAGTCTGTGAATGAAGACCTTTTTAACAACTATGTATAATTACTACATATACTGTACATGCACGGCTAATCCAGATACAAGGAAACATTATTAGAGGTAAAAAGTACATTTCTCAGTTGTTTCCAAGTCTTCACTGAATTATTGTTAGATGTGATGCATTAATACAGATTTGATGCTAATGAGTTTTGACTCAGAAGCAGATCTGTTGATAAAATTATACTTAACTGTTAATTAACTGCTTGTTATGATTTCTTTGCCGATAAATCCACCACACAGGGGATCTTTTTTTGTTTGTTTATTTTTGCTTATTTTGGTGAGGCAAGTGGCTTATTTTGGGCTTGTTTTTCCAGACCAGGTTGCTTGTTTCTCTTGCGAGATCTGGCAACACTGCAATTGGTATTTCACCCACCCCTCAGCACAGAGAACTGTCACTTTAAAAAGAACGTTATTAACCATTCTTTTATTTTGTTCTAACCGGTAACCTTTTGGAAAGGAGGCTGCGGAACTTCTGAACCGGAACGAAAAAATACAGTTACTGAATATTAACAGTGGCTCTCTACAAACTAGCCATACAAATATGATAACATCAGTAATTTGCTTTAAAATTAGTCACTTGTTCTTAAGGTAGATCTTAGATTAATTTCAGAACACAGAATAATATAACATATTGAATTTATTATGTAACCAGACAAAATGATAATGAAACATTGCCATTTGAACAAAAATGATGATGACACTTTATATCGGTGAATATCAAAAGAATAGTTCACCCAAAAATGAAAATTTTGTCATCATTTACCCCATTTTGTTCCAACCATGTTTTATTTTCTTTCTTCCATAATATGCAAAGGGAGATCATAGGCAGAAAGTCAGAGCTTTAGTTCCCTATCTGTCACTCACTCGACGTTGGTGTCGATGTAGTGACACTAGGGGTCACTCTTGGGAGCCCGAGACACCTCTGGTCTTTGATAAAAGGCCAATGAAAATTGGCGAGTGGTATTTGCATGCCACTCCCCCGAACATACGGGTATAAAAGGAGCTGGTATGCAACCACTCATTCAGATTTTCTCTTCGGAGCCAAACGGTCATGCTCATTGAGCTGAATACTACTGTTCATTCACCTGCTGGATCTGACGGCGCATTTCAGCGGCTTCTCCCTCCTCTGCACTGGTGCACTGCAGAGAATGCCCCTGGGCGCTTCGGCAGAAAAACTAGAGAGTATATTTTCTGAAAGAGCATTTTTCCCCTCTAAAAGAGTATATATTTCTCTAAAAGAGCGCACACACGGAACGTCTTTTTAAAGACGCGTCTTTTTAAAGATGCTTTTCCGATTGTGTGTTATTCCTGGTTGTGCTCGTTATCTCTCGCCTTCTAACGGTCACAATCACTGTCTTTCGTGTCTGGGCACTGCTCACGCGGAGACAGCGTTCGTGGATGGTCACATTCTCATTGCGAGAATGTGTCCATGGCAACGTTGCGGTCGCGGCTCGCCTTCGTAAGGAAGCGGCCACCCCAGAGGCTCCCGCCTCGGCCCTTTTACCCACAGGTTTGAGGCCAGCGCGGCTAGCACTGGGGGCGATTTGGGGACCCCAATGGGACCGCCTCCGCCGGGTATCCCCCCGCGGACCTCCCATTCCCCAGCACGCTCGTCTGCCCCGATCGGGCTTCCGGGTGAGTCCGCCGGCTCGTCTCACGGCGAGTTCGACCTCTTATTCGGAGCCCGCGAAAGTGATGAGCTCTCGAGCGCAGCATCGGAGAGCGGGCTCGTCCAGTCGGAAGCCTCGGCTGGGCTCCTCCCTTCGTGGTCGATCGCCCAGTCACAGGCTGACGCGGAGATGACGACATGCTTTCCCGGAGAGCCGCGAGCGTCGGTTAGAGTGGATTTCACCGCTCTTCCCTGAACCCTCGCGGCTCTGTGATTGGTTCCTGGGCTCGCGGCACCGCTCAAAGCCACGCCCCGCCCCGTTCCTTTCTTCCCGGAAGTGCATGAAGAGCTGACAAGGTCGCGGGAGGCACCTTTTACTGCCCGGTCCTGATCTTTTCAGCTTCCCCGCTCTCACTACCCTCGATGGTGGGGCGGCCAAGGGTTATTCGGCAATCCCCCGGTGGATAAAGGCGCTCGCGGTGCACCTATGCCCGCAGAGCGCCGCCACCTGGCGTGGGTGCCCAAAGCCCCCGTCCAAGGCTTGTAGGTTTACGTCGTCTCTGATGGTCAAAGCCTACGGCGCTGCTGGACAAGCCGCCTCCGCCCTGCACGCCATGGCTCTCCTGCAAGTCCGCCAAGGCGCTAAAGGAACTGCACGAGGGTAGTTCCGCCCTGGGATTGATGCAGGAACTGCGCTCGGCGACCGACCTCGCTCTCCGAGCAACGGAGGTCACGGCGCGGTCTCCCGGGTGGACGATGGCCACACTAGTGGTCAACTTTGGCTCAACCTGGCCGAGATGGGTGAGGCCGACAGGACACGATTCCTTGCTGCCCCCATTTTCCAGGCGGGCCTATTCGGCGACACCGTCGGGGAAAGTTCTCGATGGTAGAGCAGTAGATGGATGCTAGCCGGCTTGTCCTGCCCCGGCGTGGCTCAAGATCCCCCCATCTACTCATCGCTGAGGGCGTCCCCCTGCGGTGACTGCACCAGCTCTGCCGCAGCCCGCCCCTCCGGCCCGGCCCCGGCGTGGAGCCCACCGCAGGAAGCCGACGCCACCCGTCTCACAGCCGGCACCGAAGAACCCACGGAGGTCTTCGAAGCGCCCCTGAGACGGGCGACCCAGGGACAACGAAACCTGCTGCTCTGGAGCTGGTAAGCAGATCTTCTTTTTGTTACCTTTTGCATTTAATTGCGCTGCATGCCCAAGTGGCTGCAGTACTCAAGAGCTCCGCAAGAGTGGTTTCCTTGTTCCCTGGGTCACATATTCGGTGTGTACGGCTGGCATCAAGACCACTGTCCACCACTCCATTTGGCAGGTTGGCGCTCCAGCGGCGGTCTCCCGCCCTGAGCGCCCAGCTGTGGCACAAATCCGCCCCCGATGTGACAGTCTCCACGGGTCATGAGGACAGGCCTCTTCCTCCCCCGTCCCAGGCTGTTCCGGGGGTGGTCACAAGGAGCCAGGTAAGTGCTTCGATGTCCTCGGACTCAGCACGGCCACGATGTGGTGTGGCACCTCAAGCTCTGCCCCGCCGCGGGGCCCCACCCGCCGGTAAATCCGATGACGTTGTCCCTTTGGTCCCCCTTGCGCGGAACTCGGACGCATGGCTTGCGCTTTCCAGTCCGTCGCGAGGGCTGGTCCAGACCGTCCGACTCGGCTGCACGATTCACTTCGCTGGGCATCCGCCCAGGTCCAGCGGTGTCCACTTCACCTTGGTGAAAGATGGAAACGCTGCTACCTTGCGCGGAGATCGCTACCCTCCTACGGAAGGACGCGATAGAACCTGTCCCTCCAGCCGAGATGAAGGAGGGGTTTTACAGCCCCTACTTCATTGTACCGAAAAAAGGCGGTGGGTTGCAGCCAATCTTGGACCTGCGAGTACTGAACCGGGCCTTACACAGACTCCCGTTCAAGATGCTGACGCAAAGACGCATTCTAGCAAGCGTCCGGCATCAAGATTGGTTCGCGGCGGTAGACCCGAAGGATGCGTACTTTCACGTCTCGATCCTTCCTCGACACAGACCCTTCCTGCGGTTTGCATTCGAGGGTCAGGCGTATCGGTACAAGTCCTCCCTTTCGGCCTGTCCCTGTCTCCTCGCATCTTTACGAAGATCGCAGAGGCTGCCCTTGCCCCGTTAAGGGAGGTGGGCATTCGCATGCTCAACTATCTCGACGACTGGCTAATCCTAGCTCACTCTCGAGACGGGTTATGCGCACACAGGGACCTGGTGCTCTCACACCTCAGCCGACTAGGGCTTCGGGTCAGCTGGGAAAAGAGCAAGCTCCTCCCGGTTCAGAGCATCTCTTTTCTCAGTTTGGAGTTGGACTCGGTCTCCTTGACGGCGCACCTTACGAACGAGCGCGCCCAGTCGGTGCTGGCCTGTTTGAAGGCGTTCAAACAGAAAACAGCGGTTCCACTAAAACATTTTCAGAGGCTCCTGGGGCATATGGCGTCCTCGGCGGTGGCCACCCCGCTCGGGTTGATGTATATGAGGCCGCTTCAGCACTGGCTCCAGACTCGAGTCCCGAGATGGGCATGGCGCCACGGGACACACCGCGTGGCCATTACGTCGGTCTGTCACCATCTTTTCAGCCCTTGGACCGACCTCTCGTTTCCACAAGCAGGTGTTCCGCTGGAACTGGTCTCCAGGCGCGTCGTGGTCACGACAGACGCCTCCAAAATGGGCTGGGGCGCTGTTGGCAATGGGCACGCAGCCGCCGGCCTCTAGACGGGTCCGCAGCTGCGTTGGCACATCAACTGCCTCGAGTTACTGGCAATTCTGCTCGCCCTGCGGAGGTTCCGGCCGTTGATCCAGGGCAAGCACGTGCTAGTTCGGACAGACAGCACGGCAGCGGTAGCATATGTCAACCGCCAAGGCGGTCTGCGCTCCCGCTGTATGTCACAACTCGCCCGCCGTCTCCTCCAACGGAGTTAGCAGCACCAAGTCGCTGCAAGCCACTCACATCCCGGGCAACCTCAACACTTCGGCAGACGCGCCGTAACAACAGGTTACCCTCAAGGGAGAGTGGAGACTCCACCTTCAGGTGGTCCAGCTGATTTGGAGTCGATTCAGTCAGGCACAGGTGCACCTGTTCGCCTCCCAAGAATCCTCCCACTGCCCGCTCTGGTACGCCCTCACCGAGGCCTTCCTCGGCATAGACGTGCTGGCACACAGCTGGTCCCCTGGCATTCGCAAATATGCGTTTTCCCCAGTGAGCCTGCTCGCACAGACCCTGTGCAAGGTCAGGGAGGACGAGGAGAAGGTCGTCCTGGTAAGCACCCTACTGGCCCGCCCAGACGTGGTGCTCGGACCTCACGCTCCTCGTGACAGCTCCCCCGGGCAAATTCCCCTGAGAAAGGCCCTTCTTTCTCAGGGAAGGGGCACCATCCGGCACCCGCACCCAGACCTCTGGAATCTCCATGTCTGGCCCCTGGACGGGACGCGGAAGACCTAAGCTGTCTCCCACCTGCGGTGGTAGACACGTTCACTCAGGCTAGGGCTCCCTCTACGAGGCGCCTGTATGCCTTTAAGTGGTGTCTGTTCGCTAAGTGGTGTTCTTCCCATCAGGAAGACCCCCAGAGGTGCGCAGTCAGATCAGTGCTTTCCTTCCTGCAAGAAAGGTTGGAAGGGAGGCTGTCCCCTTCCACCTTGAAGGTGTACGTTGCTGCCATAGCAGCACACCATGACGCAGTCGACGGTAAGTCCTTAGGGAAGCATGATCTGCTCATCAGGTTCCTAAGAGGCGCCAGGAGGCTGAATCCCTCCAGGCCACGCCTTGTTCCCTCATCGGACCTCTGTAGTTTTTCAGGGTCTACAGAGAGCCCCCTTAGAGTTTTGCAGTCAGCCGGGCTTAAGGCACTCTCCTTGAAGACTGCCCTCCTGACTGCGCTCACTTCCATCAAGAGGGTAGGTGACCTGCAAGCGTTCTCTGTCAGCGAAACGTGCCTGGAGTTCGGTCCGGGCTATTCTCACGTGATCCTGAGACCCCCGACCGGGCTATGTGCC
Source organism: Myxocyprinus asiaticus (assembly GCF_019703515.2). NCBI lineage: Eukaryota > Metazoa > Chordata > Actinopteri > Cypriniformes > Catostomidae > Myxocyprinus > Myxocyprinus asiaticus. Next base: position 29,161,214 of record NC_059344.1, on the reverse strand, counting down.
CAAGGTTCCCACCACTCCTTTTAGGGACCAGGTGGTGAACCTGCAAGCGCTGCCCCAGGAGGAGGCAGACCTAGCCCTGTCGTTGCTGTGTCCGGTGCGCGCTTTACGCATCTATTTGGATCGCACGCAGAGCTTTAGAATCTCTGAGCAGCTCTTTGTCTGCTTTGGTGCACAGCGGAAAGGAAGCGCTGTCTCCAAGCAGAGGATCGCCCACTGGCTCATTGACGCCATAACTATGGCATGTCTCGCCCAAAACAGGCCGCCCCCGGTAGGGCTACGAGCCCATTCTACCCGTGGTGTAGCGGCTTCTTGGGCCCTGGCCAGAGGTGCCTCTCTAACAGACATTGCAGAGCAGCGGGCTGGGCAACACCCAACACCTTTGCAAGGTTCTACAGGCACGTTTCGCTGACAGAGAACGCTTGCAGGTCACCTACCCTCTTGATGGAAGTGAGCGCAGTCAGGAGGGCAGTCTTCAAGGAGAGTGCCTTAAGCCCGGCTGACTGCAAAACTCTAAGAGGGCTCTCTGTAGACCCTGAAAAACTACAGAGGTCCGATGAGGGAACAAGACACTAGGGGTCACTCTTGGGAGCCCGAGACACCTCTGGTCTTTGATAAAAGGCCAATGAAAATTGGCGAGTGGTATTTGCATGCCACTCCCCCGAACATACGGGTATAAAAGGAGCTGGTATGCAACCACTCATTCAGGTTTTACGCTGAGGAGCCGATATAAGGTCCGGCCATTTCAGCGGGTAGTTCAGCGTTGTGGCAGGAGGGACCAACGTCTCATTCCCTCCATCAGGGAACGGAGGTTACACCAGTAACCATGACGTTCCCTATCTGTCACTCACTCGACGTTGGTGTCGATGTAGTGACACTAGGGGTCCCTATACAAAACGCCACAAGGCTGAACTGTGTTACGTGAACTGGCGGTGTGTGGTGGGCAGACTTGCCGTGTGCCTCATAGCCAGCACACCAGGTTGACACGTAACCTCCCCCAACACAGTTATGAGTGTCGAACGGCCCTTTCTGGGGACAAGTCGACTACCCAGAGATAGAGACAGGCTTAACCCGGTCGTGGCCTCTTTCCCCTTCTCTTTTTCCACTCCCTAAAAAAGAAGGGGGATTATCCGACTGGGCCGCCAGGTCTAGTCAGGGGGTGTCCCTCCCAAGGGGAGGACACCGGAGACCACACCTCGCCCCAAGAGAGGGGGGGATATTTAAGTGGAAGAATACATCACATGGTCTTTCCAACCATGTGGAGAGCCTTCAAGGTAGATCCTACCCAATGGGGGAGGAGTTACTACAACATGGAGACTGAGGGGCTCTGCCCAAGGAAGACGCAGTTTGCCAGTAGGGAAACGAACTAGCGGAAGATATAGATCACATGGGGTTAGCCTTACAGGGATCCGCCACATGCGGAGCACCTACCCCAGAACCGGGCTCTTAGTTAGCACGTGTACTGGGCCGGCAGCGAGTCTCTCCGAAAACTCGACTGCCACAGGGCTCGGAGGAAGTCAACCAGGGAACAAATTTTGTGAACACTACTGGGAATTAACAGCGCACGTCTTCAGCTCAAAAGGAGGTGGAAGGCGCTATGTGCAAGCGATACACCCGGCCGGCTATCCCGGGCTTATCCGCTTGTGTTGCGTGCCACTACCTGGGACAAATCCGGTTCCACCTGGAGGTTGTAAAAAAAAAAAACATGACTTGTGCGCTGTATTCCAGACCAAACTCTCAAATCACATTTGCAATCATGTTTCTTTGAAACCTGCAACTTTCGTCACAAATAGTCATGACACGTGACCAACGAGAACCAATGGCGTTGGGCATCAATGACATGCCACATCTAAAGGTGACATTTTTTACTGTACACAAACGTGAATGTGATTTCAGAGCTTTAGTGAAGGGGAACATAATCAGTGAATTTCTTTCAACGTATGGCTTCAGGAAACTTGGAATATTGTACATGGACTTTGGAGCATGAAAGTATAAATCCCTTTGACTTTTCTTGTATGGAGAAGAGCAAATCTACCTTGCATCTTATTTTCTGTTTTATATAAGAATGAAAATAATGTAGGGTTGGAACGACATGAGGCAGAGTAAATTATGAGTTATTGCTTTAAAACTATTTAATCAACTTGTTGCAATATACAATGTCCTAAATAAGCATGATGTATGTGTTTATATGCTGCTTTAGTTGCTTGTGTCTGGAAAAACCCTCCTTTAGGAGGGCTGACTCCTGAGAGCCCAAGCCCTGGCGGACTAATTACTCTGCCTGGCTCCATGCTGGTGTTTTCTAATTACCATGTAGAATCACATATCACTGTTTAACAGGCTCTCATTAATTACAGCCCATCTGCCACCTGCATGTCAAGCAGCAAGATGAGTCACCTGGCACGTGTCACTCACCAACACGGTCATAAGCCATGAGCAATTCACACCTGTCAATATTACTATATATTGGCATTTAGATTTTTGGCAATGCTAGTAAAGCCAGTGCAGACTTCAAACAGCTCGATTTTGGCAGAGGGTGTCACACATGCTGACTATTTTACTGAGATCTCGCTCTCTTGGATTTATAGCACACTTGGCGATACAAAATGGTGGAGTGCTGACAAACATATCAACTCACTGCAACTCCTTCTCTCTCTGATTCCTTCTCACGTGGAGCTCGCTGAAAGAACAACATGAATATCGTGTGAGCATAAACAATGGCAAAAGAGTGATTTAAGGCATTTTCAGACCTGTGGCTTGCTTGATTTGTTCCGAAACAGGGGCTAAAATAATTACACTGTTGCATTTTCAAAAGTGTAAAAATATATTCTCATGGTCACAGAGCTCTCTCCCTCTCGCGCCCGCACACAAACACATACACACTTGCACACACATACACATACACACAGAAAGAAAGAAGGCATGTTTTTATCTGTCAAATGTTTCTGATGCCATCCTACCTGTGTCTGTTCTGCCGCTATCCAAAGACAGAAGTGATCATGAAGATCAACCTACACTGATCAGCCACAACATTAAAACCACTGACAGATGAAGTGAATAACATTTATTATCTTGTTACAATGGCACCTGTCAAGGGGTGGGATATATATATTAGCAGGCAAGTGAACCATCAGTTCTTGAATTTCATGTGTTGGAAGCAGGAAAAATGGGCAAGCGTAAGGATCTGAGTGACATTGACAAGGGCCATATTGTGATGACGACTGGGTCAGAGCATCTCCAAAATGGCAGGTCTTGTGCTGTTTTACCAGTATGCAATGGTTAGAACCTACCAAAAGTGGTCCAAGGAAGGACAACCGGTGAACCGGCGACAGGGCCATCGGTGCCCAAGGCTCAATGGGGAGCGAAGAATAGTCCATCTGGTCCAATCCCACAGAAGAGCTACTTTAGCACAAATTGCTGAAAAAACATAATGTTGACCATGATAGAAAGGTGTCAGAACACACAGTGCATCGCAGCTTGTTGTGTATTGGGCTGCGTAGCTGCAGACCGGTCAGAGTGCCCATGCTGACCCCTGTCCACCGCCGGAAGTGCCTACAATGGGCATGTGAGCGTTAGAACTGGACCATGGAGCAACGGAAGAAGGTGGCCTAGTCTGATGAATCACGATTTCTTTTAGATCATGTGGATGGCCGGGTGCGTGTGCGTCGTTTACCTGGGGAAGAGATGGCAGCAGGATGCACCATGGGAAGAAGGCATGCCGGCGGAGGCCATGTGATGCTATGGGCAATGTTCTGCTGGGAAACCATGGGTCCTGGCATTCATGTGGATGTTACTTTGACACATACCACCTACCTAAAGATTGTTGCAGATCACGTACACCCCTTCATGGCAATGGTATTCCCTGATGGCAATGGCCTCTTTCAGCAGGATAATGCGCCCTGCCACACTGCAAAAATTGTTCAGGAATGGTTTGAGGAACATGACAAAGGGTTCAAAGTGTTGACATGGCCTCCAAATTCCCCAGGTCTCAATTGAGCATCTACAGGATATGCTGGATAAACAAGTCCGATCCATGGAGGCCCCACCTTGCAAATTACAGGACTTAAAGGATCTGCTGCTAACATCTCGGTGCCAGATACTACAGGACACCTTCAGAGGTCTTGTGGAGTCTATGCCTCGATGGGTCAGAGTTGTTTTGGCGGCACGAGGGGGACCTTCACGATATTAGGCAGGTGGCTTTAATGTTGTGGCTGAACGGTGTATATCTAATATGGGTTGTATATATAATTTAACTTAAAAATCAATCTAAGAGAAAATAAAACTGAACACAAGTGTCAGAGCTACAGTGTGGTCTGAATGATCTCAGACCACCTGGTAGAGATACAAGCACGTGGACGATTGTGCTCACTGTGACAAAAGAACCACCTACCATCTAATCATCACCATACTGCCCCTCATATCTCCAACTCACATACAGACTCATATTAGGAAACAAGAGGAGACGCTTTAAAACCGAATACTGCTAAACTAATTATGTTTAATATGGTTTTTATGCAGCATTACATCTTTACACAGACTTGAGAGAAGGCAAAAATATTATGATACTGCAAATTGATAAAGCAACAAGTGCTAAAAGTTTTCTTCTATATAAAAAGAGTTGCCACATATTGAGTGACAAAATGTTGTCGGTCACTTTTGTCAATTTCTATTACTACCATGTTGCGCTGAGCAGCCCCACCTACAGAGAAACCTCATTGGTCCAAAATCCCACTCCACACAACTGTATATCATATATGTTTTGATTGGCTGCAATTATGTCGCATTGCACAGCATTTTTGTCTTCAATGTGGACAGACAAATTACTTGATGCTGCAACTTATTGTGTTACGCCTGGTTAGGATATGATGTTAGTGGGACATGATCACAGGGTCGGAGATATTGTTCCTATTTGCACTAAACCAGGTTTCCCCAAGGACAAGTACAACATGTTCCTGAGGTCAAATATGGCACAGCTGGCCTGCTACTAACACAAAAACTGCATGCTTGAAAAAGCCATCTCCTTTTCACTGTCTCTTTTTCAATTATCTGCATGACTATGACACTACATTTAATTTTTAATAGCACCACCTGAACATACAGTCTACACATTTTCCTCCAGTTTCATTTTTTGCATTTCTGTTCAAAAGTTTTCTGAGATGTATCACTGCTAACCACAGAGTGTCTTTATGTAAGACATTCACACACATACCATCTCCATGGGGTGGGAATTTTTAGTCCCAACTTGCACAGTGAAAACTTGCACAGTGGTTCCTCATACAACACCAGTTTTCTCTGTTTCAGGATGAGTTAAGTTTAACTCCTTCTCTAGCAGCAAAGCAGTCATGCATCAATTGCTCAATAAACTCCTGATAGTTCAGCTTACTTGAACAAAAGGTTGATGCTGGATGCACATCACAAATAAGCTAGTGCTCAAATAAACTTGGACTTAGAGTGACAGGCATTTCTCCTCAGGGGATACGTGGGACCAAATACACCTTTCATACCTTTTAAATCCCATTTTAAAGATTAATCAGAGCAACTAGTCACATTTAAAGAGGAAAGAGTGCAGACAAGAAACCGTAGAACCTGTTCAAAGAACAACATTAAAGGTGAGCTCAGTAATTTTTTACTAACAATTCGCTGGTTCTTCTTCGTCCAAGTGGTCTTAGAGTTGATCCTGACACTTGTCCGTGTGTATGAAGATTGTGTATTAACTCCTGCCACTTCACACCAAAAGCTGTTTATTTATCTTGTGTTTTGTTCCTTTTTGTCTCTGTTTTTCTCTGTCACATACTATGACACACATCAATAAAATGGATAGTCTCAACACATACAGTATTCACACGTTGTAGGTGGTCTGTGCTGATGTGTAAGTACATGTTTTATTATTGTCTTTTGTTATTATTATTATTATTATAGTCAGGGTTGGGGAGTAACGGAATACATGTAAAGGGATTACTTATTTAAAATACAAAATATAAGTAACTGTATTCCACTACAGTTACAATTTAATCATTTGATTACTGAAGAGATTACTTTGCAATTCATTGTCATTTGTTTCATTTAATATTTAGTCCTTTCAGATGGAAAACATTTATACATATAAATGATGCGATCCAAAATGCATTTGAACAGCGGTGAAACACTTTCTTATGATGTGTTACATTCATATGAGCAGACAGAGAAGTACGTTTGAAGTAAGTTTGGAGCATAAGAAATAGAAATAAACCTTGTGTAAATTGTCAGCTTTATGCTAAGCTAAAATGCTATTTCTAGCCATATACTGTACATGCACATGTTACCAGGCACGATCATATTTTTTTATCAAGAAAATTCACGCTGGATCATTATTTTTTTTTTTCTAGTAAGACCTTTGATATTAGGGCAAAAATTTTGAGTGGAAATACATCACATGGTCTTGTCGAGCTTTGTCGGAAGTATGTCATGTGGAGAAGTCCCATGGTAGGTCCTACCCTACAGGGGAGGAGTTTCTACGAGCATGGTGACTGGGGCAGAGGGGCCTCTGCCTAAGGAAGATGCAGTTTACCAACAGGGAAACGAATTAGCGGAAGATATACGTCGCATGGGGTTACCCACGGGGAACCACCACATGCAGAGCACCTACCCCAGTACAGGGCTTAGTAGCATGTGTACTGAACCGGCAGCGAGTTTCCGCAAACTCGTCTGCCACAGGGCTTTGAGGAAATCATCCAGGGAACACAGTTTGTGAACACTACTGGGAGTCAACAGCGCACATCTTCAGCTCAGGAGAGGTGAAAGGCGCTATGCGCAAGCGATACACCCGGCCATCTGTCCCGGACTTGCCTGCTTGTGCATGCCACTACACGGGATGTAACCGGTTCCACCCAGAGATTGTAGAACCTAGCAAAAGTGTTGGGTGTTGGGTGTTGTCCCGCTGCTTTGCAAATGTCTGTTAGAAAGGCGCCACTGGTCAAGGCCCAGGAGGCCGCTACACCCCTGGAAGAATGGGCTCATAGCCCTGCCGGGGGCGGCACGTCCTGGGCGTGATATGCCATTGTTATGGTGTCAATGAGACAGTGGGCGATCCTCTGCTTGGAGACAGCGCTTCCTTTCCGCTGTGCACCAAAGCAGACAAAGAGCTGCTCAGAGACTCTAAAGCTCTGCGTGCGATCCAAATAGATGTGTAAAGCGCGCACCGGACACAGCAACGACAGGGCTGGGTCTGCCTCCTCCTGGGGCAGTGCTTGCAGGTTCACCACCTGGTCCCTAAAAGGGGTCGTGGGAACCTTGGGCACATAGCCCAGTCAGGGTCTCAGGATCACATGAGAGTAGCCCGGACCGAACTCCAGGCACGTTTCGCTGACAGAGAACGCTTTCAGGTCTCCTACCCTCTTGATGGAAGTGAGCACAGTCAGGAGGGTAGTCTTCAAAGAGAGTGCCTTAAGCTCAGCTGACTGCAAGGGCTCAAAGGGGGCTCTCCGTAGACCCTGAAGAACTACATAGAGGTCCCATGAGGGAAGGAGGCGCGGTCTGAAGAGATTCAACCTCCTGGTGCCTCTCAGAAACCTGATGATCAGGTCGTGCTTCCCTAAGGACTTACCGTCCACTGTGTCGTGGTGTGCCACTATTGCGGCTACATATACCTTCAAGGTGGAGGGGGACAGCCGCCCTTCCAACCTCTCCCACAGGAAGGAAATCACTGATCTGACTGCGCATCTCTGGGGGTCTACGTGTCGGGAAGAACACCACTTAGCGAACAGATGCCACTTAAAGGCATACAGGCGCCTCGTAGAGGGGGCCCTAACCTGAGTGATCGTGTCTACCACCGCGGGTGGTAGGCCGCTTAAGTCTTCCGCATCCCATCCAGGGGCCAGACATGGAGATTTCAGAGGTCTGGTCGCGGGTGCCAGATGGTGCCCCGTTCCTGAGAAAGAAGGTCCTTCCTCAGGGGAATTTGCTGGGGGGGGGGGGGGCTGTTGCGAGGAGCGTGAGGTCCGAGAACCACATCTGGGTGGGCCAGTAGGGTGCTACCACGACGACCTGCTCCTCATCCTCCCTGACCTTGCACAGGGTCTGTGCAAGTAGGCTCACTGGGGGAAGTGCATATTTGCGAAGTCCAGGGGGCCAGCTGTGTGCCAGCGCGTCTATACCGAGAGGTGCCTCGGTCAGGGCGTACCAGAGCAGGCAGTGGGAGGATTCTTGGGAGGCAAACAGGTCTACCTGTGCATGCCCGAATAGACTCAAAATCAGCTGGACCACCTGAGGGTGGAGTCTCCACTCTCCCCTGAGGGTAACCTGCCGTGACAGCGCGTCTGTTGCAGTGTTGAGGTCAAGTGGATACCGCTGAGCCCGGACGGATGCCTGGCAAACTGAACCGCGTAGCCGAGCCGGACGGTCCAGATCAGCCATCGCAACGGATTGGAAAGTGCAAGCCACGCGTCCAAGTTCCGGGTGAGGGGGACTAAGGGGACAATCTCGTCGGACGTACCGGCGGGTGAGGCCTCGCGGCGGGGTGGAGCCTTAGGTGCCACGCTGTGTTGTGGCCGTGCTGAGTTCAGGGACATCGAAGCACTTACCTGGCTCCTTGTGACCACCCCCGAAACAGCCTGGGACGGGGAAGGAAGAGGCCTGTCCTCGTGACCCATGGAGACTGCCACATTGGGGGCGGATTTGTGCCACAGCTGGGCGCACAGGGGCGGGGAGACTGCCGCTGGTACGCCAAACCTGCCAAAATGGAATGGTGGACGGTGGTCGTGATGACGGCCGTGCACACCGGGTATGTGACCCAGGGAATGAGGAAACCGCTCTTTTGCTGAACTGTTGGTTACCGCAGCCACTTGGGCATGCGGCGAAATTAAATGAAAAGGCAACAAAAGATTCTCCTCCCGGCCCTCCACCAGGGGATTACCATTCCAAAGCAGTGGGTTTCATTGTCCCTGGGTCGCCCGTCTCAGGGGTGCTTCGAAGCCTTTCGCGGGTTCTTGGTGGCTGGCCATGAGACGTCTGCTTCCTGCGGTGGGCTCCATGCCAGGGCCGGGCCGAAGGAGCGGGCTGCAGCGGAGCCGGTGCAGTCACCGCAGGGGGACGCCCTTGGCGTCGAGCAGACGTTATAGCCTCCATCTGCTGCTTCACCATCGAGAACTGTTGGTCAAAGCCCTCGATGGTGTCACCGAATAGGCCAACCTGGGAAATGGGGGCAGCAAGGAACCGTGCCTTGTCGGTCTCTCCCATCTCGAACAGGTTGAGCCAAAGGTGGTGTTCCTGGACCACCAAGGCGGACATTGCCCGCCCGAGAGACCGTGCCGTGACCTTCGTCACCTGAAGAGCGAGGTCGGTCGCCGAGCGCAGCTCCTGCATCAATCCCGGGGCGGAACTACCCTCGTGCAGTTCCTTTAGCGCCTTGGCTTGGTGGACTTGCAGGAGAGCCATGGCGTGCAGGGCGGTGGCACTTTAGGCATTGGCCGTCAGGGACGACGTAAACCTAAAGGCCTTGGGTGTGAGCTTTGGGTGCCCGCGCCAGGTGGAGGCACTCTGTGGGCATAGGTGCACCGCGAGCGCCTTATCCACCGGGGGAATCGCCGAATAGCCCCTGGCCGCCCCAGTTCAAGTGTGGTAATTTGGACACAGTATTCCAGTAATACTGCATCCAATTTACCACACTTGTACTATAGTTAAAAAAACTGCAGTTATTTTTTGTATAGGTCATTACATTCATTAGCTATGGAGCGAGTAGCATCAAGAGCACATTGCTGAATACCAAAGAAAACATGTCCATCACAGTCTGGGTATACACTGGGAGCATGAAGGAGATCTGAGGTGTTTCTTCTATGTGACAGACATGAAATTGCCCCCAGATACATGTTTATGATTCAAGATTATATAAACTAGCAGATTTATAATTATTTTGTTTGAAAAGATGAGCAAAAGAATCAACACTGGAAAGAATCTACACTGAAAAAAATATATACTAACTTACACCACATGTGATCGGATCACCAAAAATGCATCTTAATACCTGGTGTAAACAGGGTCTATATGATACATGCCAGAGACTTTTTTCACTAAATACATCTGATAATCAGGTGTGTTAAGCAAAAGTCTCCTTGTGAACAGACTAATTAGTGCAAATAATTCCTTGAGCATGTGCATTCAGAGTATGTGCAGTTAGAAAAATCAGGCCTCACGTTTTGTGCTCGAGCACTCTGCTGATGACAAAATTTGCGTCAATCATACACAGTACCTGTACGCAGATGCCTGCTGTTCATGTCTGACCAAAGTATACTTTGAGCTTAAGCAAGCTTAACCTATGAAATTTGCAAACATCTAAATTGGCCTTGCTGAATTAATGGATAAAAAAAGATTAGAGCTGCCCTCCGGAGAAGGCGAGAGGTTAGAGGCTGTATACTTTGCTGAAATGCTAGCTTAGCACCCTGCCTGCCTCTGCAGCACAAATTAGTATTTAGTCTGCAGCACCTCTGCGACAACACATCATTTATTTTCAATTATCTCTGCCTGAATGAGATTGGGACAGTGTTGTTTTGATGCTGCCTTTTTTCCATCTTCTTTAGAGTTTGTTTACTACCAACACATCTATTCTGTTTTGGCTCCTGCCAGATTGCCACATCATTTGCCCAGTTCCTGGAACACTTGCCATCAGGGCAAAGATGCATCAATCTACTGACAAATCTTGATGCCAGCCCAGTCTGTGCATTTCTTTTTCTTTTTTTCACTTTCTCCCTCAAACTTCTCTCTTTTTTCATCTCCATCATCATCCCTGTCAGCTGTTCCACACTTGGACAGAAAAAAGTCTGGACCATTGCTGTCTCTCTCATTTTCTCTCTTGCTTTCTGTCTCATGGGGTCTTTATGGCTTGTTAGACTGAAAGTGAAAATGACAGAAAGATTGTCAAATTATAGGCCATGAGCGCATAATAGAATTAAAATTCAGACTGTTCTAACAAGCCTTCAGTTTGGTAATAAAAACATAGTGTGTTATTTTAGGTCTCTCTGAGAGCTCCCTGCTCTGTTCTCGTAGCTGACATGATAAACAAGTAAAAGGAAGTTTAGAGGAGGATTTACGGCAAGGAGATTAGCTGGGGGGATCTAAGGGCCACAAAGGGTGATTTACGTATCAGAAGAAGGGTATAGAAAACATTTCCCTGCTGGTCACTAGAATATGCACAGCCATAGCCGTATCTGATTAAAGCCTTACTGTGCACATTTGTCCTCCCTCAGCCCAAATATCTCATAAGTGACTTCTCCACCCTGACCAGACGCTTAGCTTACACCATCCAAACAAACACTCAAGGTGTTATTGTAAAAGCTCCAAGGGCAGAGGCAGTGACGGAAATCCCTGTGTCCTGTTCTTCACAGGTGGTGGATCCCTTCAGGGGAAAATGTCTTAAACATCAGGGGTATCACTTACACATTTATTGATTACAGTTAGCTGCTAATACCTGAAGAGGACATGATAAACACACTGATCTATAGGCCTAAACTGTAATGAGCAGACAAGGTTCCACTCTGAGACAGAAGACAAAGAAAGATATAAGAACCAACTGGAATTTTTCCAAAGTGCCTCATAGTACATTTGGCTATTGTTTGGGTGAAATCAACATAATTTAAGAGTAGATAACATAATTTAAGAATGTATAAGTGACACTGTAACAGAATAGAACAAAATAGAGCAGAATAGAATATAATAGGAAAGGTTGGAACAGAATAGAATAGAATAGAATAGAATAGAATAGGCTGAAAAAGGATGGAACATAACAGAATAGAATTTAATAGGAGAGGACAGAAAAAAGGACAGGACAAGACAGAATAGAATAGGAAAGGTTGAAACAGGATGGAAAAGAACAGAACAGAATAGAATTTAATAGGAGAGAACAGAAAAAAGGACAGGACAAGACAGAATAGAATAGAATAGAATAGAATAGAATAGAATAGAATAGGAAAGGTTGGAACAGGATGGAAAAGAACAGAAGAGAATAGAATAGAATAGGAAAGGTTGGAACAGGATGGAACAGAACAGAACAGAATAGAATTTAATAGGAGAGAACAGAAAAAAGGACAGGACAAGACAGAATAGAATAGAATAGAACAGGAAAGGTTGGAATAGGATGGAAAAGAACAGAAGAGAATAGAATAGGAAAGGTTGGAACAGGATGGAACAGAACAGAACAGAATAGAATTTAATAGGAGAGGACAGAAAAAAGGACGGGACAAGACAGAATAGAATAGAATAAAATAGGAAAGGTTGGAACAGGATGGAAAAGAACAGAACAGAATAGAATAGGAAAGGTTGGAACAGGATGGAACAGGATGGAACAGAACAGAACAGAATAGAAAAGGTTGGGGCAACACAGGACAGAACAGAATAAAACAGAACAGGAAATAAAATAAAAGAATAGGAAAGGACAGAATAAAATAGAATTGTACAGGAGAGAATAGGACAGAATGTATTTGAATAAAATATGACAGGACAGAAAATAATAGAATATAATACAATGAACAGAATGAACAGAATAGAATAGAATTTGACAGGACAGAATAGAATAGGATAGAAGTTTGCTTGGACATGATGGATGCCTCTCATTCTGTATTGACAGTTACTGTGAGCGAAATAAACCGCCTCTCATAACCAGTCTCACAGCTCTGCTCTGATACCAGAATAGAATAGAAAAGGTTGGGGCAACACAGGACAGAACAGAATAAAATAGAACAGGACATAAAAGAATAGGAAAAGAGAGAATCAAACAGAATAGAATAGAACAGAACTGAATTAACAGAATTGAACAGAATAGAATAGAATTTGACAGGACAGGACAGAATAGAAGCAGACACGACAGAGCTCAACAGAATAGGACAGGACAGGAAAGGACAGGGCAGGGCAGAATAGAATAGAATTTGACCGAATAGAATAGAATAGAATTTTACAGGATATAATAGAATAGGACAGTACCATACATAATATAATAGAATAGGGCAGGGCAGGACAGAACAGAACAGAATACAATAGAATAGAATAAAATACATTAAAAAGAATAAACATTATGACAATATTATGTTATCATGAAGAAAACTGGAGCAAGAGACAGGGAAATATTTCAGATGTCTGGACTGTGGACGGAAGTGTCGACAACACCATCTTAAAAACTCATTGATTTAAATGGACTGAGGGCCACAACAGCTCCCAGGGGGTCAGTCAGTGATTAACCCACACTTTTCAACTTTTAATCAGTTCCTGACCTCTATGGGCCAAAACAAATGGCCCAGGACAGAGCACCTGCCGAGCAACCTTTAATGAGGTTGGACTATTATGCCTCAATCTACTAGACATCCTGGGTTGAGAGGATGAGAGAGAGAGAGACATCCCTCCTGTCTCCTTTCTCAGAGTCCCTGAGAGAGCCACATCAGATAATTAATCCACAACCATATCAGAGGAAGTTAGTGCAAATGAATTGGCATACTTCATGTTCGAGTTTGCGTTCCATTGCATGGCACTGTTCACTGTTAAGGAAACTGTGATTCAAAGCTGTACTATATGATACTGCCATTAACACATCATGACTTTTATTCACCTTATTCAGCCTTGCCCCATTTCAGTGCTCCGCTCGTACAAATTTTTTCATTTAACTTCATGTTTATATTGAAGTTACTGAGAAGAGTCGATCAAAATGGATTACGTGAGGGAGCACAGAAAGTATTTTTCGTAATAGTTGATGGTGTGAGTCTGCACCACCCCTTTACTACGTGAAAATGCTAGTGAGGTGTTTTCTGTCACTGTACAAGTTTGTTTTCCGACCCGCATGGAAGTAAACTGGACCTGGCAGATCACATTTGGACAGCTTTGACACACTGCACTTTTTCATGATACAAGCATTTCAGAATCAGAATCAGAATCAGAATGAGCTTTATTGCCAAGTATGCTTACACATACAAGGAATTTGTCTTGGTGACAGGAGCTTCCAATGTACAACAATACAAAAACAATACAAAAACAGCAGCAAGACATGGATAATAATAAAAAATAAAAAATAATTATACACATACGTACAGACACACACACACATACATACACACATACAAATGGGTAGTGCAAATCTAATACAATCTGTTATGTACAGTGTAAATACAAATCTGTTATGTACAGTGCAAATTTTTTTTTTTTTTTTTCAGAGGAATGAAATGGCAGAAGAGGTTGGATGTGCTGGATAAATATAAGAGAGACTAAACTGTGAATTGCACATAGTTATTGCTCAATGGGGCAATTTAACTGTTCATGAGATGGATAGCCTGAGGGAAGAAACTGTTCCTGTGGCTGATGGTTCTGGTGCTCAGAGCTCTGAAGCGTCGGTCAGAAGGCAACAGTTCAAAAAGGTAGTGGGCAGGGTGAGTGGGGTCCAGAGTGATTTTTCCAGCCTTTTTCCTCAATCTGGAAGTGTATAGTTCTTGAAGGGGGGGCAGGGGGCAACCAATAATCCTCTCAGCAGTCCGAACTGTCCTTTGTAGTCTTCTGATGTCTGATTTCATAGCTGAACCAAACCAGACAGTTATTGAAGTGCAGAGGACAGACTCAATGACAGCTGAGTAGAACTGTATCAGCAGCGCCTGTGGCAGGTTGAATTTCCTCAGCTGGCGAAAGAAGTACAACCTCTGCTGGGCCTTTTTCACAATGAGTCAATGTGGGTCTCCCACTTCAGGTTCTGTGAGATGGTAGTGCCCAGGAACCTGAATGACTCCACTGCTACCACAGTGCTGTTTAGAATGGTGAGGGGGGTCAGTGTTGGGGTGTTCCTCCTAAAGTCCACAATTATCTCCACCGTTTTGAGCGTGTTCAGCTCAAGGTTGTTTTAACCTCCCTTCTGTATGCAGACTCATCGTCATCTCGGATGAGGCCGATGACAGTGGTGTCATCTGCAAACTTCAGGAGCTTGACAGAGGGGTCCTTGGCGATGCAGTCATTGGTGTAGAGGGAGAAGAGTAGTGGGGAGAGCACACATCCCTGGGGGACACCAGTGTTGATTGTACAGGTGCTGGAAGTGAGTTTCCCCTGCCTCACAGCTGCTGCCTGTCTGTCAGAAAGCTGGTAATCCACTGACAGACAGACATGGGAACAGAGAGTTGGTATAATTTATTGTGGAGTATAGCTGGGATGATGGTGTTGAAAGCCGAACTGAAGTCCACAAAAAGGATCCTTGCATATGTCCTTGGTCTGTCCAAACGTTGCAGGATATGATGCAATCCCATGTTGACTGCATCATCCACAGACCTGTTTGCGCGATAAGAAAATTGAAGGGAATCTAGAAAGGGTCCAATGATGTTCTTCAGGTGGGCCAACACCAGTTTCTCAAATGATTTCATGACCACAGACGTCAGGGTGACAGGTCTGAAGTCATTAAGTCCTGTGATTTTTGGTTTCTTTGGGATGGGGATGATAGTGGAACGTTTGAAGCAGCATGGAACTTCACACTGCTCCAGTGATCTATTGAAAATCTGTGTGAAGATGGGGGCCAGCTGGTTAGCACAGGATCTAAGACATGCAGGTGAAACTCCATCTGGGCCCTGTGCTTTCCTTATCCTTTGTTGTCGAAAGATGTGGCTCACATCATCTTCACAGATCTTAAGTGCAGGTTGAGTAGCAGGAGGGGGGGAGGAGGGGGGAGCAGGGGGGTTGCAGGAGGTGTTGGTGTTTGTGTGAAGTGAAGGTCAGAGTGGGTGTGGTGTGTGAGATTGGGACTTTCAAATCTACAGTAGAAAACATTCAGGTCGTCATCCAGTTGTTGGTCCACCACAGGGTTGGGGGCAGGAGTCTTGTAATTCGTAAGTTGTTTCATGCCACTCCACACTGATGCAGGGTCGTTAGCTGAAAACGTGTTTTTCAGCTTCTCAGAGTACCTTCTTTTAGCCACTCTGATTCCCTTATTCAGTGTGTTCCTGGCCTGATTGTACAAGACTTTATCCCCAACTCTGTAAGCATCCTCTTTGGCCTGATGAAGCTGCCTGAGTTCCGCTGTAAACCATGGTTTGTCATTGTTAAATCGTTATTAAATTTCATTGTTATTTGTGTTATTCTGCTTAATTTTTATTTGTCAAATTGTTAACAATTTGTGTTAAAATGTCTAGCTGATATAAAATTTCAAACAGGCTCATATTATTTTACATGCAAATTCATAACATTAAAGGAAATGATTTGTCCTTTTTACAATAAATTTTTCACCCCACATTTTAAGTGGCTTAAATGTGATTAAAACAGTTGTAAACGCAATATAAAATAAAATGTAAACTTTTATATATGTGTGTGTGTGTGTGTGTGTGTGTGTGTGTGTGTGTGTGTGTTGATAAATATAGTTGCACCCCTTCCCTCGTCCTGATTTAACACTCAAAAAAATCTACTCACCTGAACAATAACGCGATTGGTGAATGACATGAGAAGATGGTCAGAGGTGTCTTACAGAGATATTTTTAATGACTTTGTGTTGTCTCTTGGAGTTTCATGAGCACGGAGGCATATCAGTATGTCCACAGTGTGAAGGTAGGCTCTTGTGCATTTATGAATGAAGTACTCTTGTTTTAAAATCTCATTGCTCTGCTTTCAGTTATTATGACATCCCCTGAACACTTTAAAATACTCATGGTAATGTTTGGCAACTCTATAACCTGAAAATCCACTTCGCTAGCTAACTACACTTTGATATTAACACCATAGAATATGCTAGACCGGAAGATCAAAGACAACATTTTCAAAATGCTGCGTGCTAGTTTCTTTGGCGCATAAGGTGAATAGGGGTGTAACAAGGTTCATTGTTGGGTGGAAAGGAGGAAGCTGGGTCCGGGTTGAACAATACATGTAGACATTTATTGCTGCACTCTTCTGTGACACACAATAAGACACTGCTTCACACTAATACGCAGACACACACACTGCTGCATGCGTCTCTCTCTCTCACTCTCTCTGGCATCCCTGGCTCCTCCCTATCTCTCTCTCAGCGCCAGGCATGCATCCTCTTGGCCCGGCCATGCCCTCCTCCTTGTCACATACCCCCAACGCCCGATTCAGGCCGGGGAACCAACCGGCCTGGCCTACTCCATCCCCCTTCCTGGAGGTGAGCAGTTGCACTTTCAGCCGTTCCGCCACCAGCTGGTCTTCCCCGCCTCCTGGAAACCTAAGTAGGATGAGGGGAGGGAGAGGGGAGAGAGAAAGAGAGCAGGAGAGCCCGATAGAGAGAGAGAGAGGGGAGAGAGAGAGAGAAAAAAAACACTCTGGTTTGCTGGCCACTGAACACACTGTCAAATGGTCCTCAGCCAGCTGCACTGCCTCCTGGCGGACAACAGCAGGCTCCTCTGCTCCAGGCGGACAGCAGTGGGCTCTTACACCTCCAGGAGAATGACAGCGGACTCCTCCGCCTCCTGGCGGATGGCAGCGGGCTCCTCTGCCTCAAGGCGGACTCTGTGACAGCGCATCCTTCCTCCTTCCCGGGTTTCGGCACCAATGTAACATACAAGCCTCTTGTTCATCGGAAAGGAGGAAGCGGGAACCGGGTTATCAACCAAAAATACATTTAATAAACAAAACACAACATAAAACTGCTTTTCAGCATAACCAAAACACACATCGATCGACACACACACACACACACACACAGCTCTGTGTCTCTCTCTCTCTGGCGTCTCTGGCTCCTCCTTATCTCTCTCTCTCTCCCGCTGACTGGGGCAACTCAGCGCCAGGCGTGCATCCTCACGGCCCAGCCACGCCCTCCTCCTCATCACAAGGGGCTTCCTTAACAACTGTTCAGAGGAATCACTGAAGAAAGTCAACACACTAACATGTCAAACACCAAAAGGACACACACACTGTTGCAGTTTTTACTATAATATAGTATAACTCTGTTACTGTACTGAATGAAATGAGGAAAAATGAAGGTGCATGCTGGGAGATAGAGAGAGAGAGAGAGAGAGAGAGTGAGAGAGAGTTCCCTATCTGTCACTCACTCGACGTTGGTGTCGATGTAGTGACACTAGGGGTCACTCTTGGGAGCCCGAGACACCTCTGGTCTTTGATAAAAGGCCAATGAAAATTGGCGAGTGGTATTTGCATGCCACTCCCCCGAACATACGGGTGTAAAAGGAGCTGGTATGCAACCACTCATTCAGATTTTCTCTTCGGAGCCGAACGGTCATGCTCACTGAGCTGAATACTACTGTTCATTCACCTCTGCCGGATCTGACGGCGCATTTCAGCGGCTTCTCCCTCCTCTGCACTGGTGCACTGCAGAGAATGCCCCTGGGCGCTTCGGCAGAAAAACTAGAGAGTATATTTTCTGAAAGAGCATTTTTACCCTCTAAAAGAGTATATATTTCTCTAAAAGAGTGCACACACGGAACGTCTTTTTAAAGACGCGTCTTTTTAAAGATGCTTTTCCGATTGTGTGTTATTCCTGGTTGTGCTCGTTATCTCTCGCCTTCTAACGGTCACGATCACTGTCTTTCGTGTCTGGGCACTGCTCACGCGGAGACAGCGTTCGTGGATGGTCATGTTCTCATTGCGAGAATATGTCCATGGCAACGTTGCGGTTGCGGCTCGCCTTCGTAAGAAAGCGAGCCACCCCAGAAGCTCCCGCCTCGGTCCTTTTACCCACGGGTTTGAGGCCAGCGCGACTAGCACTGGGGGTGATTTGGGGACCCCAATGGGACCGCCTCCGCCGGGTATCCCTTCGCGGACCTCCCGTTCCCCAGCACGCTCGTCTGCCCCGATCGGGCTTCCGGGTGAGTCCGCCGGCTCATCTCACGGTGCTAGCCGGCATATCCTGCCCCGGCGCGGCTCAAGATCCCGCACCTCATCTACTTATCGCCAAGGCCTTCCCCTCCTGCGGAGCCCACCGCAGGAAGCAGACGCCACCCGTCTCGCGGCTGCCCAGAACCTGTGAAAGGCTTCAAAGCGCCCTTGAGACGGGCGACCCAGGGACAACGAAACCCGCTGCTCTGGAGCTGGTAAGCAGATCTTCATCTTTTTGTTACCTTTTGCATTTAATTGTGCAGCATGCCCAAGTGGCTGCAGTACTCAAGAGCTCAGCAAGAGTGGTTTCCTTGTTGCCTGGGTCACGTATCCGGTGTGTACGGCTGGCATCACGACCAACGTCCACCACTCCATTTGGCAGGTTGGCGCTCCAGCGGCGGTCTCCCGCCCTGAGCGCCCAGCTGTGGCACAAATCCGCCCCTGATGTGACAGTCTCCACGGGTCCCGAGGACAGGCCTCTTCCTCCCCCATCCCAGGCTGTTCCGGGGGTGGTCACAAGGAGCCAGGTAAGTGCTTCGATGTCCTCGGACTCAGCACGGCCACGACGTGGTGTGGCACCTCGAGCTCCGCCCCGCCGCGAGGCCCCACCTGCCGGTACATCCGATGACGTTGTCCCTTTGGTCCCCCTTGCGCGGAACTTGGACGCATGGCTTGCACCTTCCAGTCCATCATGAGGGCTGGTCCGGACCGTCCGACTTGGCTGCGCGATTCACTTCGCTGGGCATCCGCCCAGGTTCAGCGGTGTCCACTTCACCTTGGTGAAAGACGAAAACGCTGCTACCTTGTGCGGAGATCGCTACCGTCCTACAGAAGGACGCGATAGAACCTGTCCCTCCAGCCAAGATGAAGAAAGGGTTTTACAGCCCCTACTTCATTGTACCGAAAAAAGGCGGTGGGTTGCGGCAAATCTTGGACCTGCGAGTACTGAACCGGGCTTTACACAGACTCCCGTTCAAGATGCTGACGCAAAGACGCATTCTAGAGAGCGTCCGGCATCAAGATTAGTTCGCGGCGGTAGACCCGAAGGATGCGTACTTTCACGTCTCGATCCTTCCTTGACACAGACCCTTCCTGCGGTTCGCGTTCGAGGGTCAGGCGTATCAGTACAAGTCCTCCCTTTCGGCCTGTCCCTGTCTCCTCGCGTCTTTACGAAGATCGCAGAGGCTGCCCTTGCCCCGTTAAGGGAGGTGGGCATTCGCATTCTCAACTATCTCGACGACTGGCTAATCTTAGCTCACTCTCGAGACGTGTTATGCGCACACAGGGACCTGGTGCTCTCACACCTCAGCTGACTAGGGCTTCGGGTCAACTGGGAAAAGAGCAAGCTCCTCCCGGTTCAGAGCATTTCTTTTCTCGGTTTGGAGTTGGACTCAGTCTCCTTGATGGCGCACCTTATGAACGAGCACGCCCAGTCGGTGCTGGCCTCTTTGAAGGCATTCAAACAGAAAACAGCGGTTCCACTGAAACTTTCAGAGGCTCCTGGGGCATATGGCATCCTCGGCGGTGGCCACCCCGCTCGGGTTGATGCATATGAGGCCGCTTCAGCACTGGCTCCAGACTCGAGTCCCGAGACGGGCATGGCACCACGGGACACACTGCGTGGCCATTACGTCGGTCTGTCACTGTCTTTTCAGCCCTTGGACCGACCTCTCGTTTCTACGAGCAGGTGTTCCCCTAGAACTGGTCTCCAGGCGCGTCGTGGTCACGATAGATGCCTCCAAAATGGGCTGGGGTGCAGTTGGCAACGGGCACGCAGCCGCCGGCCTCTGGAAGGGTCCGCGGCTGCATTGGCACATCAACTGCCTCGAGTTACTGGCAATTCTGCTCGCCCTGCGGAGGTTCTGGCCGTTGATCCAGGGCAAGCACGTGCTAGTTCGGACAGACAGCACAGCAGCGGTAGCATATGTCAACCGCCAAGGCGGTCTGCGCTCCCGCTGTATGTCACAACTCGCCCGCCGTCTCCTCCAACGGAGTCAGCAGCACTTCAAGTCGCTGCAAGCCACTCACATCCCGGGCAACCTCAACACTTCGGCGGACGTGCCGTCACAACAGGTTACCCTCAAGGGAGAGTGGAGACTCCACCTTCAGGTGGTCCAGCTGATTTGGAGTCGATTCGACAGGCACAGGTGCACCTGTTCACCTCCCAAGAATCCTCCCCACTGCCCACTCTGGTACGCCCTGACCGAGGCCTTCCTCGGCATAGACGCGATGGCACACAGCTGGTCCCCTGGCATTCGCAAATATGCATTTTCCCCCAGTGAGCCTGCTTGCACAGACCCTGTGCAAGGTCAGGGAGGACGAGGAGAAGGTCGTCCTGGTAAGCACCCTACTGGCCCACCCAGACGTGGTGCTCGGACCTTACGCTCCTCGCGACAGCTCCCCCCGGGCAAATTCCCCTGAGGAAGGACCTTCTTTCTCAGGGAAGGGGCGCCATCCGGCACCCGCGCCCAGACCTCTGGAATCTCCATGTCTGGCCCCTGGACGGGACGCGGAAGACCTAAGCTGTCTCCCACCTGCGATGGTAGACACGTTCACTCAGGCTAGGGCTCCCTCTACGAGGCGCCTGTATGCCTTTAAGTGGCGTCTGTTCACTAAGTGGTGTTCTTCCCGTCGGGAAGACCCCCAGAGATGCACAGTCAGATCCGTGCTTTCCTTCCTGCAAGAGAGGTTGGAAGGGAGTCTGTCCCCTTCCACCTTGAAGGTGTACGTTGCTGCCATAGCAGCACACCACGACGCAGTCGACAGTAAGTCCTTAGGGAAGCATGATCTGATCATCAGGTTCCTAAGAGGCGCCAGGAGGCTGAATCCCTCCAGGCCACGCCTCGTTCCCTCATCGGACCTCTGTAGTTTTTCAGGGTCTACAGAGAGCCCCCTTTGAGCTTTGCAGTCAGCCGAGCTTAAGGCACTCTCCTTGAAGACTGCCCTCCTGACTGTGCTCACTTCCATCAAGAGGGTAGGTGACCTGCAAGTGTTCTCTGTCAGCGAAACGTGCCTGGAGTTCGGTCCGGGCTATTCTCACGTGATCCTGAGACCCCGACTGGGCTCTGTGCCCAAGGTTCCCACCACTCCTTTTAGGGACCAGGTGGTGAACCTGCAAGCGCTGTCCCAGGAGGAGGCAGACCCAGCCCTGTCGTTGCTGTGTCCGGTGCGCGCTTTACGCATCTATTTGCTTTAGAGTCTCTGAGCAGCTCTTTGTCTGCTTTGGTGCACAGCGGAAAGAAAGCGCTGTCTCCAAGCAGAGGATCGCCCACTGGCTCATTGACGCCATAACTATGGCATATCTCACCCAAAACATGCCGCCCCTGGTAGGGCTACGAGCCCATTCTACCTGTGGTGTAGCGGCTTCTTGGGCCCTGGCCAGAGGTGCCTCTCTAACAGACATTTGCAGAGCAGTGGGCTGGGCAACACCCAACACCTTTGCAAGGTTCTACAACCTCCGGGTGGAATTGGTTTCATCCCAGGTAGTGGCATGCAACACAAGCGGATAAGCCCGGGATAGCCGGCCGGGTGTATCGCTTGCACAAAGCGCCTTCCACCTCCTTTTGAGCTGAAGACGTGCGCTGTTAATTCCCAGTAGTGTTCACAAAGTTGTTCCCTGGTTGACTTCCTCCGAGCCCTGTGGCAGTCGAGTTTTCGGAGAGACTCGCTGCCGGCCCAGTACACGCGCTAACTAAGAGCCCGGTTCTGGGGTAGGTGCTCCGCATGTGGCAGTTCCCTGTAAGGCTAACCCCATGCGATCTATATCTTCTAATTCATTTCCCTGCTGGATCTACCTTGAAGGCTCTCCACATGGTTGGAAAGACCATGTGATGTATTCTTCCACTTAAATATCCCCCCCTCTCTTGGGGCGAGGTGTGGTCTCCGCGGTGTCCTCCCCTTGGTAGGGACAACCCCCGACTAGACCTGGCGGCCCAGTCAGATAATCCCCCTTCTTTTTTAGGGAGTGGAAAAAGAGAAGGGGAAAGAGGCCACGACCGGGTTAAGCCTGTCTCTATCTCTGGGTAGTCGACTTGTCCCCAAAAAGGGCCGTTCAACACTCATAACTGTGTTGGGGGAGGTTACGTGTCAACCTGGTGTGCTGGCTATGAGGCACACAGCAAGTCTGCCCACCACACACCGCCAGTTCACGTAACACAGTTCAGCCTTGTGGCATTTTGTATAGGGACCCCTAGTGTCACTACATCGACACCAACGTCGAGTGAGTGACAGATAGGGAACGTCATGGTTACTGGTGTAACCTCAGTTCCCTGATGGAGGGAACGAGACGTTGGTCCCTCCTGCCACAACGCTGAACTACCCGCTGAAATGGCCGGACCTTATATCGGCTCCTCAGCGTAAAACCTGAATGAGTGGTTGCATACCAGCTCCTTTTATACCCGTATGTTCGGGGGAGTGGCATGCAAATACCACTCGCCAATTTTCACTGGCCTTTTATCAAAGACCAGAGGTGTCTCGGGCTCCCAAGAGTGACCCCTAGTGTCACTACATCGACACCAACGTCTCGTTCCCTCCATCAGGGAACGGAGGTTACACCAGTAACCATGACATTTGCTTGGACATGATGGATGGCTCTCATTCTGTATTGACAGTTACTATGAGCGAAATAAAGCACCTCTCAGAACCAGTCTCACACAAAGCAGAGGTGACTAGAAAGAGGACAGATTATGCTTTTTCTTTCTAAAGTGAATGAAGGGGGAAAAGCAGAGTGACAATATTTGATTAATATTATTTGACATTAGCTTCAAACTTGCCAAAGAGTCCTTGATTACAAATCATCAGTGGCATCAGATAAGAAGTATAATTCATATCTTAAATAATAGTGAAACACAGCCCGGACACTAAGGGGCTCTAAAGGAAGGGCACTGCTCATCAGTCTTATCACAAAATGCAAAAGATATCCAACGCATCATCACTCAGAAACATTATTTCCCATCTCTTTCACTCACTTATTCTTTCTGTAACACACACATACAGTACAATGCTTTCTCTTGCACACACATACACACCCATAAGCAAGGCACTTAGTAGGTTGCTCCAGGGAAAATGTCCCAGTCATAAGTGTTAAAGACGGATAAAAGCACCTTCTGAGCTCTTTTAAACTCCCTTCTCTAATTTCTTACCTCCCTTCTCAATTTTTTAATGCGTGATTAGTTTCATGTACAATAGTATTTTTGATAAATGTTACAAGAGTATATATGTGTGTGTAGAAACACAATAATAATCTCATCATAACAATGAAAAGGTCACATTTCACAGTTCTTTTCCTGAATTCCCCTGGGCGTTCACAACCTGAATGTTACCGACAACCAGGCTTTGAGGTTCTATATAAAATACTTTCAGAAAAGTGTTGTGTGCCATTCAGAATTGAATTGACATTTATATTCCAATTCAGTTCCTAAATTTGAGGTGATTTTAAATTGAGGAAGCAAACAGGATCCAGAATTTAAATTTAAATTTAAAGAAGTACAACAACAGAGGAAAGAAATGTAAAGAAAATCATATAATTTTATTTTTAATAATATATTTCATTTGTCAGTATCAATTACAAATCATTACATAACATTATCATAACATTTGAAACATTAGATGATGTTAATAATCCATTTTGAAATGCCTCCTATATAAATTTGAATTTAATTTACATATATACATTTCATTTAATACATTTACTTCCATTTTATGGATAGTGGAATCTATGGATGAATACTCTAATTTACCCAAAAATCTTCAAAATGGAGCCAATCAACCTGAAGCAGGATGCAACAAAATACAAACCTTAATTAACACACCTGGCCATGGCACTTGTTAAATAGAATTACTAAACATGAATATGGTTACTGACATCTCCAATTTTTGAATCACACAAAATGTTGCAATGGAATAAATTGTTTGACCATTAATGACAACATCCTCTGTGGGGGCAGAAGCTGGCAGAAAACTGTGTTTTTAAAATGCATCAGGAGCATAAAACATAGAGGATGAAACAAGCCATTTATTTTCACCAGTGTACCTCATCAAATGAACTTTCACAAAACCACAGTTTATAGCAAAATCCACATTAAAATGTTTACTGAAAAACACAGTACATTATGAGAGTCAAATGTAAAAAGGACATTCGAAGTGCTGGACTAACTGATATGGTGGAACAACAGGTCTGATGTCAATGAGTTAACTGATGTTAAATCTTTAGGATTTAGACTGCTGCATGGTGGCCTGTGTTAGTCAGAGTAACATATGAACAGTTCAGCATTCGATTCTTACTCACTAATTGCAAATACTGGCACGTAATTTTTTCCTCTAAAGTCCCAGCCATGCCTCTGACACAGAAACAACCATATCCTCCATTCAAGTTCAGTTTAATGGTGACTTATAAGTGGGTACTTGTCAGACATTCCAGAGTGCCTTGAAGATTAAAGGCAGAGGAGCCTCTGGGTTTGTACATGGATTATAAACACAGATCACTTTGCCTTGTGCTTATTCTACAGTGATATAAACCACAGGAACAGTAAGAGTTATAATGACTGGGATAATACAAACTGGAATACAAACTGGAAACTTTGGAAACTGGAAACACAAATATATAATCAAATGAAATGAAACAGGTCTAGCCCATGGGTTTGTGGGGCCCTAGGTGAGATCATAAAAATGGGCCCCACCAGTGTAAAAATGATGCTTAAAACTTAAACATCCATAGAAATCACTGCAATGTCACATATTATTTATTTTGAACTGCACATATCCACGAATTAATACACCATGAGCGGGCATTTCCGTTCCATTCTCCATGACAGTTGAGCGGCAAGCTCATATGCTCACATTTCCACTTAGCATTTGACTCGAAAGCAGAGTCGAAATTCCTTCCACATATTATTCTTGAGAAAGCATGGGAAGTTTTGTTCTTTTGACAGGCATTGTTTTCTGTCAAAAGTGAGCATTAATAAACAAGGTGTAGAATCTGGAAAATAATACTGTGATGTTTAGCTGAACGTGCTGACTGAGCAAAGAGAAAGTACTATTGATTAGCTACCCAATTACACAACCCGACAACTACCCGACAACATGTGAGCTGATTGGCTTGATATTTCACATGTGATTGCAAGCTGATTGGCTAACAGACAACAATATAACCGATCAGTTTGCGCCATTCAGAGTTTCATGCCTTACCTTAATCATTTATATTAAAACAATCAAACTTAAACTTCACAAAAAAAAAAAAAAAAAAAATCTAAAAATCAAGATGCAGGCCTACAACTTATAAAGTGACTGTTCCTGAAACTTCTGTAATCACAAAAATAATTGTGATTAACCATTGAATCTTTTGACACTCCTAGTTTCCAGTTGGAGGGGACTTTCACATATTGAAGTCAAAAAGGTTGAGAACCACTGAACAATAGGACAGGCTGGCCCTGAAATTAAAATTAAACTGGTGTGGTTTATACACTTAGATTTTTTAAATTTCTCCACAAATATACTGAAGCCCAAATGAATCCTTTTTCTGGCCCACTGGGACATACAGTATGACAGACAAAATCAGTCATATACAACAATAAGAGCAAATAACACAAATTTAAAATGACATTTGATGTATTGTGTTTAAAACAGCACTCTTCATGTAATATCCTATGTCCCCTTTCATTCAATTTTCTCATACCCCAAAACAGCTCAGAGATTAACATCACCATGTGCCATACTTCAGTCTGATTCAATTGATCACAGAGGACTGCTTTTCCCCTTCTCGTGTAGCCCATTCTTGACAGAGTGCCCTCAGAGATTCATCTTCAATCTGAGGAGAGTGGCAGAACTCTCTCATGTCTCTCCAACCGGCATAGCCCTAAACAATAACACTCTTTAATGGAGGAAAGTAGAGGGGAAGTGGAGGCTACAACCATAACCCTTAAACACAAGAACTGTCAAAAAGACTGATGAGTGTGTGTTTGTGGGGAGGGTGTACTGTATATAGTGTGAGAGAGAAAGACAGCCCTATGAAATAGAGAGAAGGAGTAACAGTGAGTGAGTGAAGGAGAGAGTCATTTATTGGTGTTAGGATATAACAAAATCTTATAAGACAAGAGCTCTGAGCCATAATGAATGGCTCCTTTCACAGCTCTCAAATTAATGAAAATGACAGAGTGTCAGCATTATTTAGAGAATTCTAATACTCCAAATGACTACTCTGAATGCGTTTCTCCCCACTCACTCAAGCTCCCGCAATCCCCTTTGTCAGAATGGATGAACAGAGCCATTACTATGAATGTACAGCATGAGCAGAAAGAAATGCAAGCCTCTATGACGATGTTAAGTAGCCCTAAATAATGGTTAGTTTACAAAATAATGATACATAAGAACATATGAACATACATTGTATATGAGACTAATTTAAGAGTGTTTAGGGTTTTCCAACATGCAGACAAATTAATTTAGCAGTTTTTGACCTGAATGTAACAAGTTAAATTAAATGTTACCACTTGAAGCACATTTTTAGGTTACATTTTTTTTCCAGTGTATCTTTATGGCATTTGCCTTATGCCCAGTTACTCAAAGCACATTTATCATTAGGCCTGTCTATATCTCTGTGGGTATTTCATTTTTGTTCTATTGAATTCCTTTTAAATTGAGGCTACTTAAAGGGTTAGTTCACCCAAAAAATGAAAATTCAATATGACTTTCTTTCTTTCTTTCTTTTTCTTAACACAAAAGGAGAAATTGTCCAAAATTTGTTCTGAAAGCATACAATGAGGTTTGGTGAGAAACAAACCGAACTTTAATGTATTTTTTAGTGAAACTATTGACCAACCATTGCTCTCCTCTGCACGTTCATGAGACTGCATGAGACCAACAGTTCACACAGCCTCCGCTCTCGAAAAAGGCGTTCAAGTTAGTTTTTTATCTAAAAACAGGCCCACCACAGCAATAGTGACAACAGAATACAACACAGCTGCACACAAACCAGAGAACAGAACTTAATAAAAATGTTTGTAGTCGAAGAATTTATGCATTTCTATGCCCAGCCTTATTGTTTGAACCGGAGTTCCCTTACCCAAAATACCACTTATCCCTTTTGACATAAAACTGTATTCTCTAAACATTCAGCCATCACTATAAAATATGCCAGTAGAGCTTCTTAAGAATACAGACTGCAATACAAGTGTGCTAGGATTCCTCCCATGAGAGAGGGGGGCAACCAATTATAGAAGGCATTCACACATTCACACACACATGCACACACCCACAAGTGACAGTGAGTGTACAGTAAAACAGGCAAAACAGAGCAGTACTATTCCTTCTGCCAAGTATGCAATAACACACAACGTGACATAAAAACACTGTGGAGTTTACGGTTAATGAGATGAAGACATTCGGTTTGAGTTTCAGTCACAAGGAATCCTGGGAGTGTATTCCAGTGTGCTGGTGGCTTTAAGTTTTAAGTACGTATTAAAATGGATTCAGAGTAACTATACCATTTAAAGGCTCACTGCTTTGTTTGAAATGAAATTCTGATTGAATAAACACCATCAAAGAGACTGAGCTCATATTTAGTCACAGAACGAAAAATAGAAATCGAGAAAGACAGAGAGAGAGAGAGAGAGAATGGCAGAAGAGAAGTGAGTGTCTCTCTGTTTTCAGACTGTATAAACTGAGCCACTAACACAGAGGTAAATGTTTATGTTGAGGAAATTCATGCTCTGAGGTAATGTGCAGGCTCACTGTGTCACTGAAGCCATGTGAAAATCATGTCCTTCCCCATCATCCATTATAGGAGGTGTGGTAACGGATTTTGGGATATGTATGTCTATAGGAGGCATAGTTGTTATGATATACTGTATACATGTTATGATGATGAATATAAGAAGTTGGTTGGGTACAAACACCAATGTGCCTGGAAGATTTATAATGCAAACAGTAATCAACAATAGTAGAGCTGGTATTTCAGAAACATGGTCTAACGAATGACGATACAGAGTCTAAGTCATTGTAAGGCAACTCTGTTTATAAATATCTCTGATTTTACTGTGCATGATTCATCACTGCATGCTATTTTAAAGAAATAACATGTATGTCCTCATAGTCTTTCATCAAAATGTACTAGCTTTCTATGCCTCTGGAATTACCTTTCTTTTCTGCTGATATAACCATAGGTGTGGGAAAAAAATAAAATGAACAAATAACATCACAGCCCTCTTTTCACAATCCAATCAAATCCATTCTAACATTTTTTCCTGTTTTACTTGGAAATACATAATATTATGGAAATTAAATACCTTGTGGGTACTCATGTCATCTTTATACATGCAAATGATTAATTGTGCAGTGACAAAGTCATGACAATGACTACATTTACCAAAGTGCGAGGGACCTGTTCTCTTACTCCCTCACTCTTTCTCTCAGTGCTGGTTAGATGTAATGAGTCAGTGAACTGATATGACTCACCTACTGGCCCTAAAGCAGACTTAGTTCAAGAAACCCTGCTGTAATCAATACACCAATCTGGCCCATGCTTTCACTGATTGTCTCTGAAATCAATACACTCTCTTTATTTGAGACTTAACTCCCTTCCACCTGTCCTTTCTTACACAGTATGTGTGTCTGTGAGTGGAGGACAAAGGGCAAGAAGAGATGAGAGATCTGTCTGATTTTGAAATAAATATGTGCATGCACTCTTTACTGTATATTGATCAATGAGATTCTCAGGGGCTTCATGATGGCAAATATAACAAGAAATAGCAAGTATAAGTTGTTGATGGACAGGAATATGTCACTGGGCTCTGTTGTGCATGATTCTACAACTGATTATGCTGACTGTGGCTAGATTACAATCGTTATGGGGATGTTGAATTGTCTTCTCAAAAAGAACATCAGTCAGATATTTCATGACTCCATTCTTAGAATTAGAGGTTTGTGTGTGTTTTTAAATCATTCATTCTGGTTTCTTTGTCACTTTCCTGTGAAGGATAACAACATTATGTAGATAAATAAAAATGTCCTACAGTATAATTTTCTCTGCATCTTAAAGGTGTGAAAAGTGAAGGTGTAAAAGTGTGTACATTTTTCGATAAATGTTTTCTCTTATCTGAGCTTAAGATATCAAGTCATTTATAAGCAAGCAGACAGCAGTTTGATTTCCCTTAAATGTCCAAGCACTGTAGTGTTATCAAAACATTGCTCTGTTTATCTGAGCATCCCAAGCAGCCCAACATACAGTAGCAATGTTGTCTCAACCAATGGTATAAATTTGGGGCAGGAGTATCTGGTTTGTTCAACCACTGAATGGAAGACACTTGTGAATGGAAGAAACCATGATACTGGGTATGGCGGCTATAGAAATGGAAGTCCGGCCTTACAGTCAATCACCTTTTTAATTAAGATATTCCTGTCAGTTTACTCCAGAAAGTGCATGTGGATTGGCTGGACCATCCTGAAAAAATGTGTTTGTGTGTGTGTGTGTGTGTGTTTGTGTGTAATATTAGCTAAAGCAGCACAATTTATGATACCATTGCTATCAAATTTTAAGCAGAGACTATTTGCACTAAGAGCAAATACAGACAGATGCTATTTACACTAAGTGTAAATTACCTGGTGCAAATAGTGGCAGATGCTTTTTGCACCCCCATTTAAATACAAACATACAGTATAAGGGCATTACTGCAGTGTGTCTATTGTGTGTATTTGGAGTCTCACAGACACCTTACACCAACCCCTAAACCTAACCCTAACTTTACAAAAATTAATCATCGTTTTACTACAGTAACCATATTATCACCATGGTATTTTGTAGTAAAATTTTGTAGTAACCACAACATGATTACTATATTAACACCATATTATTGTAGTAACACCATGGTTAATTGCATTAAATTATGGCTTCCACCAAAAACAAATGGTTGCTAAATATTAGTATAGTAAAACCAAATTTCCCTAACTGTCACTCACTCGACGTTGTGTCGATGTAGTGACACTAGGGGTCACTCTTTGGAGCCCCAAACACCTCTGCTTTTTTGAAAAAAGGCCAATGAGAATTGTCGAGTGGAATTTGCATGCCACTCCCCCGGACACACGAGTATAAAAGGAGCTGGTATGCAACCACTCATTCAGATTTTCTCTTCAGAGCCGAGCGGTTGCATTCAGTGCACTGAATACAATTTCTCTAGAAAAACTCACCTCGCTAAAGACTGCTGGATTTGACAATGCATTTCAGCGGCTTCTCCCCCTCTGTGCCTGTGCAGTGCAGAGAACGCCCCTGGGCGTGCTTCGGTAGAGCAAAAAAAGAGTATATTCTGAAAAGAGTATATTTTCTATTCATAAAAGAGCGGCACACACGGAACATCTTAAAAAGATGCCTTTCCGTTTGTGTGTTATTCCTGGTTGCAGTCGCTATCTCTCTGCTTCCAATGGCTACGATCGCTGTCTTACGTGTCTGGGCGTTGCCCACGTGGAGACATTGATCGTGGATGGATCATGTCCTCATTGCGAGAACATGACCATGGCAAAGTTGCGGTCACAGCTTGCATTTGTAAGAAAGCAAGCCACCCCAGCGGCTCCCCGCCTCGGTCCTTCTACCTACAGGTATGAGGCCGTGCCGGTTAGCACTGGGGGCGATTTGGGGACCTCAATGGGACCACCTCTGCCGGGTATCCCCCCACGGACCTCCCATTCCCCAGCACGCTCGCTTGCCCCGATCGCGTGCTCGGACGAGATCGCCGGCTCATCTCAGGGCGGGTTCGACATCTCGTCTGGCGTCCCGGAAGATGAGTTATCGAGCGCAGCATCGGAGAGCGGGCTCATTCCGTCTGACGCTGAGGCTTCGGCTGGGCTTCCTCCTTCGGGAATGGTCGCCCAGTCTCAGGCTAATGCAGAAATGACAGACGTGCTTTCACGGGCGGCCGCGAGAGCCGGGCTAGAGTGAAACCCTCCTCTCTCCCCTGAACCCTCGCTGCTCGACGATTGGTTCCTAGGCTCTGGGCGCGGCTGTGAGCGGCCCCCCTTCCTTTCTTCCCGGAAGTGCATGAGGAGCTGACAAGGTCGTGGGAGGCACCTTTTACTGCCCGGTCCCAATCTTTCAGCTTCCCCGCTCTCGCTACCCTCGATGGTGGAGCGGCCAAAGGGTATTCGGTGATCCCCCAGGTGGAAAAGGCGCCCGTCCAAGGCCTGTAGGTTTATGTCGTCCCTGATGGCCAAAGCCTACAGTGCCGCTGGACAAGCCACCTCCGCCCTGCACGCCATGGCTCTCTTGCAAGTCCACCAAGCCAAGGCACTAAAGGAACTGCACAAGGGTAGTTCCGCCCCGGGATTGATGCAGGAGCTGCGCTCGGCGACGAAGGTCACTGCGCGGTCTCTCAGGCGGGCGATCTCCACCTTGGTGGTCCAGGAGCACCACCTTTGGCTCAACATGGTTGAGATGGGAGAGGCCGACAAGGCACGGTTCCTTGCTGCCCCCATTTCCCAGGTTGGCCTATTCGGTGACACCGTCGAGAACTGCTGGTCAAAGTCCAGCAGACCTGCAGAAGCAGCAGACGGAGGCTATCCGGCACATCCTGCCCCGGTGTGGCTCAAGATCCCGCACTCCGTCTGCTCATCGCAAAGAGTGTCTCCCTGCAGCTCCGCCGCAGCCCGCCCCCGTGGCCCAGCCCTGGTGTGCAGCCCATCGCAGGAAGCAGATGCTCCCCGTCTCACGGCCGGCCGCCAAGAACCCGAGGAAGGCTTCGAAGCGCCCCTGAGATGGGCGACCCAGGGGCAAGGAGACCCATCTCTCTGGAGCTGGTGCACAGACCACTCCATCCCCCGGATGTTTCTTTTTTTGCCGCATGCCCCAAAGGCTGCGGTACCCAAAGGTTCAGCAAAAGAGCAGTTTCCTTGTTTCCTGGGTCACATGTCCGGTGAGAATGGCCGTCATCACGACCACCTTCCACCGTTTCTTTTTGGCAGGGTTGGTGCTCCAGCGGCGGACCCCCCGCCCCTGGGCGCCCAGCTGTGGCACGAATACCCCCACACGGGATTAGTGCCGATGGACCTCGGGGACGAGACTCCTCCACCACCCTCCTCGGCCAATCTCATGGTGGGCGGCAAGAGCCAGGTAAGTGCTTCGATGCCCCTCGACTCAGCATGGCCACGGGGCTTGAGTCCCCTTGACGTGGCACCTCGAGCTCCGCCCCGCCGCGAGGCACCACCCGCCGTACGTCCGACACGATTATCCCCTTGGTCCCCCTCGCCCGGAGTTTGGACACGTGGCTCGCGCTTTCCAACCCGTCGCGATGGCTGACCCGGACCGTCTGACTCGGCTACATGATTCAGTTCACCAGGCGCCCACCTGGTGAAGGGCGAGAATGCCACTACCTTGCGTGCGGAGATCGCGACCCTCCTGAGCAAAGGTGCGATAAAGCCTGTCTCTCCAGCTGAAATGAGGAAAGGGTAATTCAGCCCTTACTACATCGTACCAAAGAAAGGTGGTGGGTTGCGACTAATCTTGGACCACTGAAACTTTTTCAGAGGCTCCTGGGGCATATGGCATCTTCAGCGACGGCCACATCGCTTGGGTTGATGCATATGAGACCGCTTCAACACTGGCTTCAGACTCGAATCCCGAGATGGGCATGGCGCCGCGGGACACATCACGTGGCCATCACGCCGATTTGTCGCCGCCTCTTCAACCCTTGGACCGACCTGGCATTTCTACGGGCAGGGGTTCCCCTAGAGCAGGTCTCCAGACGCATCGTGGTTACATCAGATGCCTCCAAGACGGGCTGGGGCACCGTATGCAACGGGCACACAGCCACCGGTTCTTGGACTGGCCCGTGGCTGAGTTGGCACACCAACTGCCTAGAGTTGTTGGCAGTATTGCTCGCCTTGCGGAGGTTTCGGCCGTTGATCCAGGGCAAGCACGTGTTGGTCCAGATGGACAACACAGCGATGGTAGCTTACATCAACCACTAAGGAGGTCTACGCTCCCATCGCATGTCACAACTCGCCCGCAGTCTCCTCCTCTGGAGTCAGCAGCGCCTGGGCGACCCGGGCGACCTCAACACTGCAGCGGATATGCTGTCACGTCAGTTTACCCTCAGGGGAGAGTGGAGACTCCACCCTCAGGTGGTCCAGCTGATTTGGAGTCGATTTGGTCAAGCACAGGTAGACCTGTTTGCTTCCTGGGAATCCTCCCACTGCCTGCTTTGGTACACCCTGACCGAGGCACCTCTCGGTATAGACGCATTGGCACACAGCTGGCCCCCTGGACTACGCAAGTATGCGTTTCCCCCAGTGAGCCTACTTGCACAGACCCTGTGCAAGGTCAGGGAGGACGGGGAGCAGGTCATCCTAGTTGCACCCTACTGGCCCACCCAGACATGGTTCTCGGATCTCACGCTCATCGCGACAGCCCCCCCCCGGCGAGTTCCCCTGAGGAAGGACCTTCTTTCTCAGGGATGGGGCACCATCTGGCACCCGCGACCATACCTCTGGAATCTCCACATCTGGCCCTTGGATGGGACGTGGAGGACTTAAGTGGCCTACCGCCCGAGGTGGTAGACATGATCACTCAGGCTAGGGCTCCCTCTACAAGGCGCCTGTATGCCTTGAAGTGGCGTCTGTTCACTAAGTGTTCTTCCCGAAGGGAAGACACCCAGAGATGCACAGTCGGATCAGTGCTTTCCCTCCTGCAGGAGAAGTTGGAAGGGCAGCTGTCCCCCTCCACGTTGAAGGTGTATGTAGCCACTATTTAAGCTCATCATGATGCAGTAGATGGTAAGTACTTGGGGAAGCACAACTTGATCATCAGGTTCCTGAGAGGCACTAGGAGGTTGAACCCCTCTAGACCGCGCCTCGTTCCCCTGTGGGACCTCTCTGTAGTCCTTCAGGGTCTATGGGGAGCTCCCTTTGAGCCCTTGCAGTCAGCTGAGCTTAAGGCACTCTTTTTGAAGACTCCCATCCTGACTGCGCTCACTTCCATCAAGAGGGTAGGGGACCTGCGAGCGTTCTCTGTCAGCGAATCGTGCCTGGAGTTCGGTCCGGGTTACTCTCACATGATCCTGAGACCCCAACCGAGCTATGTGCCCAAGGTTCCCACGACCCCTTTTAGGGATCAGGTGGTGAACCTGCAAGCACTGCCCCAGGAGGAGGCAGACCCAGCCTTGGCGTTGCTGTGTCTGGTGCACGCTTTACGCATCTATTTGGATCGCGCGCAGAGCTTTAGAAGCTCCGAGCAGTTCTTTGTCTGCTTTGGTGGACAGCGGAAAGGAAGCGCTGTCTCCAAACAGAGGATCGCCCACTGGGTCATTGATGCCATTGCTATG
This sequence comes from Myxocyprinus asiaticus, assembly GCF_019703515.2. Lineage (NCBI taxonomy): Eukaryota > Metazoa > Chordata > Actinopteri > Cypriniformes > Catostomidae > Myxocyprinus > Myxocyprinus asiaticus. The sequence continues at coordinate 29,126,163 of NC_059344.1, read as the reverse complement.
GCATATCAAGCTCAGGACGTGCCACCCCCTGTGGGGTTACGATCCCACTCTACCAGGGTGTGGCGCCCTCCTGGGCCCTGGCCAGTGGCGCCTCTTTGGCAGACATCTGCAGAGCAGCGAGCTGGGCAACACCCAACACCTTTGCGAGGTTCTACAATCTCCGGGTTGAGTTGGTTTCGTCCCGTGTAGTGGCAGGCACAAGCAGGTAAGTTCCGGGACAGCTGACCGGGTTTCCCTCAGAAGACGTGCGCTCTTGACTTCCAGTAGTGTTCACAGACTGTGATCCCTGGATGACTTCCTCCTTAGCCCTGTGGCAGTTGAGTTTACAGAGAAACTCGCTGCCGGCTCAGTAAGTGCGCTGGTAAGGCCCTGTACTGAGGTAGGTGCTCCACATGCGGTGGTTCACCATAGGTAACCCCATGTGTTATATCTTCCAGAAAATCGTTTCCCTCTTGGTAATCTATATCTTCCTTGAGCAGAGGGCCCTCTGCTCCAGTGTCCATGCTTATAGAAACTCCTCCCCCCTTGGGTAGGACCTACCATGCGACCCTCCACATGACATACTTCTGACAAGACTCGATAAGATCATGTGATGTATTTCCACTTGAAGTACCCCCCCCCCCTTCTCTGGGCAGGGTGTGGGTCTCCGCAGTGACACCAAACCCCCCCCCCACCGAAATGGACACTCGCGAATCCCAGTCCGTTAACAAAATTCCACTCTTTTTGGGGAGAAAAAAAGAGGGAAAAGAGGCCTCGGCTGGGCTAGCCTGTCCCTACTTGTTGAGCAGTCAACTTGTTCCTGAAGGACCGTTTGACGCTCATAGCAGCGTTGGGGGAGGTTACGTGACAGCCTGATGCGCTGGCTACGAGGCACACAAAAGTCTGCCCGTCTCGCACCGCTAGTCCACGTAACACAGTTCAGCTAGTTGTGGCGTTTTGTATAGGGACCCCTAGTGTCACTACATCAACACAACGTAGAGTGAGTGACAGATAGGGAACGTCCTAGTTACTTTCGTAACCTCCGTTCCCTGATGGAGGGAACGAGACATTGTGTCCCTCTTGCCACAAAGCTGAACTACCCGTTGACATGGCCAGGACCTGGTCTCGGCTCCTCAGCACAAAACCTGAATGAGTGGTTGCATACCAGCTCCTTTTATACCCGTATGTCCGGGGGAGTGGCATGCAAATTCCACTCGCCAATTCTCATTGGCCTTTTTTCAAAAAAGCAGAGGTGTTTGGGGCTCCCAAGAGTGACCCCTTGTGTCACTACATCGACACAACTTCCCTCCATCAGGGAACGGAGGTTATGATAGTAACCAGGACGTTTTCAAAACCAAAAATTTGACCAAATCACTACAAAGCATTCCAACTTTATATTATTTTTTATTTATTATTATAAGCAGGGTGCGATTTGTTGAAAAACCATTGCGTCAATGTGAATGTCATTGAAATTTTAATGCAGAAATTCAGATGTAAGTGTAATTCCTAACAAAAGCAGTCTCAAATTCTTAAAACTGTAGACTAAAACCACAGAAAATAATTATTTTAACTGAATTTAATTTACCGGTAATCAAAATAATTAACTGTAGGCCTATTGTCTTATTAACTGTCAATTTTGTTAAACAATTAACAGGAGGCTTTTGGATAAGCTGTCAAATATTTTGCTGCAGGGCTAACATTAGCTAACAAATAACAAATCTGACCATCAGCCATCTGTTGGTTATTTTTCTTGACTTGAGCGTTCCCGCGCTGGTATAAAGATTTCCGCATTTATTACCTTATATAAAGCGCATGGTAAAATAATCACAGGTTAAGGTTAAAATGTTGTGAATCTGAACCGTCTGTGAGCCTTTAGCTTTAATGATCGTTGTTTCTCATGTTCTCCGTGTGACTGAAGATGATCGTCATGTAAGAAGATTCACAACTTACAGTAACACTGGCTGTTGCATATGGATGGTGCATGTTTTTCCTCAAGCAATAAATTTAATTTTGTGTTTATTTACCCATGTAAAAGAGAAACAACCCAGCATGTTTTCTTTTGATTAAGGAAATTAGAACACAAGCATGTTATATTGTAATTTGAACAGAGTGGAGTGGAGAAGTTGTGTTTTTAAGTGTTGTTCGGACACTGCAGCCTCTCGTTTTGGAACATATTTTCGGGAGGGGCAAAAAAAAACAAGAAAAAACAATGTGAACGGATTGTCCATATTTTTTTATTCAAGAGTTCAATATAAGATTACAGGCTCGCTAATGTCACTAGTTGTGTTGTATTTAGGTAGATATTTCAGCTATTCCAATCAATTTCTTTTTATAATCCCAGACAGGCTACAGCATATGTTCATATTGATATTTCTTGATAATTAATCAGCACAGGTTTTTTTTTTTTTTTTACGTTTTCTGATGGGTTATTTACCTGTGACGTCAGTGTGTAAATGCAGTGAGTTTACGCACCCATCTCTGGGATCTCTACAGACATCCTTTATCCTGTGCACATGGGCATATATTCCAGGGGGGGTAAACCCACCCATTAATCAAAACAAGCAAGTACCCCCCCCCCCATAGTTTTACAATGATCAATAGAAACATGTAAATTCTTCACACTGTAACCCCCCTATGTTAAAACCAAATCTATGCCCTTGCCTGTGCGAATCAACAGTTAAATTTACAGATGTCCAGGTGCAGTAATAATTAATCTACAGTCAGACATTTGTCCGCAAAACTAATCGCATCCAAATAGTGCTTTACTTAATAGCACCATCTTCTTTTGGATTTTGTAAATGCATTCCATCTGACCAGAATCAAGGATAAAACGTATCCCCTCTGAAGATAAAAAAATGAATGACCAGAAGGGGGATATCAAAAGCAGAGGCAGGGAAATCGCACCCTGATTATAGTAGTATTAAAGGAAATATTAAGAGTGCAGACACAGGATGGGAAAAGTGGAACAAAAGGGGGAAATCGAACATGGGTCGAATGAAAAAGCACATCCACACTGTCTTTACAAACCACGCCATTACAGCCACTCAGCACATTTAATTTCTGATTTGAAATACGTTATTTGCTTTTAATATTGACCAACCGTTTTGGAGATTTCTGTCTTTTCCCATTTAAGCAGATGTGACATGTACTTGTATACATAGAAAATAGCTGCCTGGAGGTGTTACAATCATGACCGCTGAGTGACCTGACTTGTCTTAAAGGGACTTTGTAGTCGTGCAGAAATAAGACATTTCACCTTTAATGAAATGTGAGGGAAATTAGAATGACAAAAACACCAATGAGTAACTTATCAGAAGGATCTGTGTATAAAATACAGCTCTGCGGTATCCTGATGGCTGGTGCCTTGCAGTACAACGTTCTAATCCTATAAGAAACCATGCTGTGAATGCAGAACGTCCTCTCGGCTGTTTGGCTGGACTCTCTGTGATTATAACACGTTAACACTGCAGCTGTAATCAGAACCACCAGCCTGCCCTCCTCCACCTCCCTTTGCTTAATCAGTCTGACCCAGCCCAGATTAGCAAGATCATAATCAAGATCCCACTGTGGCAAAAAACAAAACAAAACACCACACCCTCCCTCAGGCACACTGGATACCTTGCGGTCATGGTGTCAGGATTTTCAGACACAAACTGACACTGTGCTGCAGGGAAATAAAGCTTTGTTCACCTTTTATCATAAGGATGCATGTAATCAGAGTGGACCAGATACTAATTGCAGTGGTTATGTTTGATGTGAGGGGGAAAGGAGGTATTACAGGGCTTCATTCCAGAGAGTAAACTCGAGGAGGATCTGAAACCCTTAAGGGTTTCATCTCTCTATCTGAGTGTTTTAATTAATTTCCTTGGCACTTAAGACAGTGACTTCAGAAAATAGCTGGTGGTGTGCCATCACTTTGGATCACTTTGTATGTGTGTACTATATATAGGTGTGCATCTGTAGGAGAGAGAAAATGAGTGAGTGAGAAATTGACCCAGTCTGTGACATTTTTCATATGACTAATTTAACTTGCAGAATGCACATCACAAAGATAAAAGGCAATATTATTATTGTTCCATAGAAGAAAACATTCCAATGTCGTATGGCTGAACAGTGCGAGAGTTTTGCTCGCATTTGTGATTATAGTATTTTAATTATAATATGCGACAAATTTTTTTAAACCTTACAAATGTGTGATAATTTCTGTTTCACCTATGAGGAGCATTGCAACAAAGAACATGTACAATGAGACTGATGTCTTCTTTGTTATTAACAAATCTCAAGTGCTCGAACATTAAGGAGTTGCCATGGACGCTTCGTCAACGTTGCTGTAATTTTCCTTCTATGCTGTGTGCTGGTGGCACAGCCATGCTCACGAGTAGCAAAAAGAAGGCAGAGGGGCCTGGGTAGCTCAGCAAGTAAAGACACTGAGTTCAAATCCAGGGCGTGCTGATTGAATCCAGTCAGGCTTCCTAAGCAACCAACTGGCCCGGTTGCTAGGGTGGGTAGAGTCATGTTGGGTTAACCTCCTCGTTGTCGCTATAATGTGGTTCTCGCTCTCGGTGGGGCGCATGCTGAGTTGTGTGTGGATGCCGCAGAGAATAGCGTGAAGGTCTCCGCGGTAACGTGCTCAACAAGCCACGTGATAAGATGCGGGGATTGACGGCCTCAGACGCGGAGGCAACTGAGATTCGTCCTCTGCTACCTGAATTGAGGCAGGTCACTATGTCACCACAAGGACTTAGAGTGCATTGGGAATTGGGCATTCCAAATTGGGGAGAAAATCCCCCCCCCCAAAAAAAGACAGCAGAAATTGATCCAATCAATTAAATGTGAGATTTTTTTTTTTGCCCTCAAAGATTATTGTTTGCCCTCAAAGTCTGTGAGAAACACTATGCATCCTCCGCTAATAGGCTACTCAGATTTGTGTTTTTCAGTGATCTATTATTAAACTATTACCAGTAATATTCTAAAGCTGAAGTTTGTAAAAATTTTTATGTTAAAAAACTTTCTCCTATACCAGCTTAATATGCAGAGACAACTATACTAGTAAGCCTTTCGTAGCTAAATTTTTTTGAAAACTGTGAGAACACTGTCTCTATGGGGCTATAAAAATTCCTCTGTATGTTTGAGTGGCCTATCTAACCCAACACAACAACACTGACTTAATCAATAGCATAAGTCTGGGGCGGGACTATCTATTTGTTTGATCAACAGCAGACAGGGGCGTATTCAGAAAGATGTTTGAAAACAATGTTTATTTTCGCAATTCCATTCGGTGGCACAAATGGAACAGAAAATACATATTTCAGCTTTAAAGTTATTGAAAATCAAAGCTTTATTTTTAATATTATTATTATTATTATTACATAGCAGGAAATAAGAAAATACATACTGTATACTGTGCTGGTGGGGGGCAAATGACCAGGGAAAGACATTACAAAGTGTAATAAGGTTCGTTCATGGAGGAGGGAAAGGAGGAAGCGGGAGTTGATGGATCCAACTCAAAAAGGTATTTTATTTTCACAGTTAAAGAAAATGTCACACTCGACACTGCAGGCTGCACAGACACACACACATATGCAGGCTTGGCTTTCTCTCTCTCTGAGGTTTTGGGCAGCCTTTTATCTCCCTGCCTCTCACTGTGAACATAGAAATCACAATTAGCAGCAATTAATCTCAGGTGAAAACCCTTACCGCTTCCTCTCTTCCCAGATGAATGCTTGGCCATGCCCTCGCCCCCACATACCCCCACTGCCCGACTCAAGTCAGGGGAACAGCCTGGCCTGCTACAAATTGGTGTAACCCAAACAGTGTGGAGAAGGCCGTTTTTTCACGGGACATTGGTGTCAAGGGGATCTGCCAATTTCCCTTTGTCAAATCCTGATCGAGCAGTTCGGCAATACGAGGCATTGGATAAGCATCAAATTTAGACACCACATTAACTTTCCTATAATCCACACAGAACCGGACCGAGCCATCGCTCTAAGGCACCAGAACCACCGGGCTGGCCCAATCACTGTGGGATTCTTCTGTTACCCCCATATCGAGCATGGCCTTTAATTCTTCCCATACTACCTGTTTCTTGTGTTTGGGTAAGCGATATGGATGACTACGTACCACTACCCCAGGGGTTGTCTCGATGTGGTGTTTTATGAAATTAGTGCGGCCGGGGAGAGGCGAGAATACGTCAGAGAAATTATTTTGCAACCTGGCAACCTCCGTACGTTGTGACGGCGAGAGATGGTCTCCACAAGAGACTGGGGTGAAGTGACTGGCTTTTAGATTCACCTCCGGTCTGAGCTCCTCCCTCTCCAGAACTACCATCGCCAAGGAAACGGGTACTGCCTCTCTCCAAGGTTTTAGTAGGTTGAGATGGTAAATCTGATGTGCCCCGCCCCTATTTGTACGCACTACCTCATAATCGACTTCCCCAACTCGCTGTGTGACCTAAAAGGGCCCTTGCCACTTCAAGTAATTTTGAGCTCGAAGTGGGCAGTAATACAAGTACTTTATCTCCCTGTGCAAACTCCCGTAGCCGATCTCCCCTGTTATACAGCAGGGACTGACATTCTTGCGCCTGTAGCAAATTCTCCTGTGATAGTTGCCCCAGCGTGTGGAGTTTTTCTCTCAGGTCAAGAACGTATTGAATTTCATTTTTGCTTTGTGAAGGTCCCTCCTCCTAATTTTCCTTCATGACGTCTAAAACGCCACGGGGCTTACACCCATATAACAATTCAAATTGGGAAAACCCCATGGAGCATGGGGCTTGCGGGATCTCTCACACTGCAAATAACAGGGGTTCAAGCCACATATCCCAATTCAGAGCATCTTCATGCACAAACTTATGAATCATATTCTTTTTTTTTCTTCTCCCCTTTTCTCCCCAATTTGGAATGCCCAATACCCAATGCACTCTATGTCCTCGTGGTGGTGTATTGACTCAATCTGGATGGAGGAGGATGAATCTCAGTTGCCTCCATGTCTGAGACCATCAATCCGCGCATCTTATCACATGGCTTGTTAAGCGCATTACCGAAGAGACGTAGTGCGTGTGGAGGCCCACGCTATTCTCCGCGGCATCCACGCACAACTCACCACGTGCCCCACCAAGAGCGAGAACCACACATTATAGTGATCAGGAGGAGGTTACCCCATGTGACTCTACCCACCCTAGCAACCGGGCCAATTTGTTTGCTTAAAAGACCTGGCTGGAGTCAATCAGCACGCCCTGGATTTGAACTCGTGAATACTCGCTGAGCTACCCAGGCCCATGAATCATATTCTTTAAGGTTTTATTAAATCGTTCGACCAAGCCGTCCATTTGGGGATGGTACACACCTGTCCGAATCAATTTAATACCCAATAATTTCTACAGCTCATGCAGTGTACGTGACATAAAAGCCGTGCCCTGATCAGTGAGGAATTCTTTCAGAATCCCCACTCAAGAGATCATTTTGAAGAGTGCCTCCGCAACACTAAGTGGTGAGATGTTGTGCAGCGGCACTGCTTCCAGATATCGCGTTGCGTAATCCACTAAGACTAACGCAAAGCGATGTCCGCATGCGGTCCATTCTAATGGCCCGACGAGGTCCATGCCAATTTGCTCAAAAGGAAACTTGATCAATGGAAGAGGGCGCAACGACACTTTTGGAGTGGCCGGCGGATTTACCAGCTGACATTCACGGCATGCCACACACCACTGACGAATATCCCCGTGAATGCCCGGCCAATAAAAATGGGCCATTAGGCCATTAGTATTTTCCCCTGTCCCAAGTGACCTGCCATCGGATTATGAGCCACCTGGAATAACATTTCCCAACGGCTCTTTGGTACCAACAACTGGGTTGTATTTTCTTGCGTGCGAGTGTCCTGTGTCACTCTATATAGACGATCTTTTATAATTGAAAAGTAAGGATATGAGATACGAGAGAATTTCCTAAGGGCGGGGGAGGATGATACCTCCCTTTCCCCAGCATCAGTTTGATGTGGAGCAGCCACAGACGGCCCAGGCCACGCCTCCCCAGCCAGTGCTTCACACATCCCACATCGATTCACTCTCTCACAGGACCCCTCCACACACAACCCTTTCAATAATGAGCGAAAAAACCGGCCAGTTGGTTCCCAAAATTAGTGGATGGGTGAGGCGAGGACTAAACACCACCTCAATATTATGCTTTTGTCCCCTGAATATTATGGTGACGATCACTACAGGATAATCATGAAAATCCCCGTGCACATACCTCACCTTTACCCGATTATTTGAATCCAATGCCCCTTTTTAACAAAGTATTGATGGATGGAGGTTTGATTACAACCAGAATCCACCAAGGCTTGGTATGTACCCCCCTCAATTCTCATGGGTATTTGGTACATCCCTGCTTGATCAGAGGCAGTCTGTGGAATGTTGGGGACCCGGATGAAGGCCCCCACCTCCATTACCGTGCACTGCTCACGGCCATGACCTGGCTCCCCACAATTCCAGCAGACCAGCCCAAGCCTGCCGCCCACACTCGTGGCTGTGGGCTCCTTCACCTGAGATGAAGAGTGGACAGAGACAGGGTTAGGTGGAGCAGTAGACCCCCAAGCCCGAAAGGCTGGTCTTGGGGGAATGTTTCCCCGTTTCTGGGGAAACGGAACAGGACGGAAGGAAGGAGGGGGAGAGAGTACAGGGGAGGTGACATTAGTGGAAGGAAAGGCAGGGGTGTGCCTGCGCTTGGATATGCTGCCAGATGGCCCTCCGCCAGCTGGACCGCTTCATCCAGCGATGCAGGTTGGTGGCACTGGACTCACTCGGCCATCCCCTTCGACAACCGGAAGACAAACTGCTCCAGCACCACCAAGCTGACGACACCATCGGCGTCACTGTCCTCCTTGGCCAGCACCCACCGGCGGCAGGTGTCACGTTAAATAGCGGAAACGCTGGCGATGTTCTTCTGGGCTATGGCCGACCTGTTGCAAGATGGTCTTCTTCAGCACTGTGTAATCTGGGAGATTGGTGACCGGAAGCTGTTGTGCCACGATCTGGGCTTCCCCGGACAGCAGTGGTAGCAGATGCACTGCCCACTGGCCCTGTGGCCACTTCATCGCTTCGGCGTTATACTCGAAGAGCTCCAGATATGCTCCTGGGTCATCTTGGGGGCCCATCTTGGTAAGCAACACGTGGGGGTGCACTGAAGCCGGGGTCACGGCGGCTGCCCCCTCCTGTGAAACCAAGCTCTGCAGCACCTGCCAATCTTCTTCCTAGGCCCGAAGGATCACATCAAAGCGCTGCTGCTACTCTCTTCTGAGTTCCATAAGGGCCTGGTGTTGGCCTTGGTGGATGCTGGCGAGGGACCGGAAGACTTCTTCCAGTGGCGACGACTCCATGGCAGCGTATCCTCTTCCTCTAAATCCTGGGTTTTGGCACCAGTGTAATAAGGTTCATTCGTGGAGGAAGGAAAGAAGGAAGTGGGAGGCGACGGATCCAACTCAAAAAGGTATTTTATTTTCACAATTAAAGAAAAGTCACACCCAACACTGCGGACTGCACGGACACACACACACACACACACACACGCAGGCTCGGCTCGGCTCTCTCTCTCTCTGGGGTTTTAGGCAGCCTTTTATCTCCCTGCCTCGCACTGTGAACATAGAAATCAGTTAGCATCAATTCATCTTAGATGAAAACCCTTACCGCTTCCTCTCTCCCCAGACGAACGCTCAGCCACGCCCTCGCCCCCACACAAAGGTTTTGTAGCAAAAAAAACAAAAACAAAAAATCTTTTGATGAATATTTATCGTAATAAAAATATATCATTATATAAAAAATATGTACATCATAATATAATAAAAAATATGATGCTGTATCAAAATTGTAGTAGTAATAGTAAATTGTAGTAGTAAATAACACAAATAGTAATAAATAATAATTAAAAAAAAAATAAAATAAAACAATTTCAACACTTTTCTGTGCACTAATATATGTTTATTTGTGCCAAGTAATTTTTAGTTTACTAGCACCGGTGCCAACACCTGAAAAAGTAAGCTTGCAGCCCTGAGCTTTTGAAAACTTTGGATTGGAAAACATGTGCAGGGATTTTGTTTTTGCTATAAGCTAAAAATAACAGGTGTGAAAACCAGGCAATATGCCCAGGGATGCAAACTCATGAATGGTGAAAAAAGTGATAGTCATACCAGGTGTTCCAGATATTTTCTGTTGATTCTATTTTTTTATTTAAAGCTTTTTGTTGAATTTAAGCTTAAACTAACCCTTTTAAGTGATTTGAATAAGGAAAATGTAGAAAATTTAATCAAAAATTTGGGCGAATTATCTTTAGAAAAGTTGACTTTAGCTGAAAGGTGAGTAGTTTGCATGACTGTATGCCACTAGCCTGTTGGTTCCATTGCAATGACATTTAATAGAATCTGCATAAGCAAGGGCACCTAAAACATGCTAATGTTTTGCTAATGTTGGTGCTAATACCCGCCTTTGGAGAATCTCTCTCTCTTGCACTCTCTTTTTTCCTTTCCACTCTTTTGCTCTCTGGGGCTTATGACTCAGGTAGCAGCAAGGAGACAGAAAAGCCTTCATGCAAGTGGACGACTTACAAACACCCTGCTGTCAGCGTGCTACTCCATTTGTGACAAGTGTCAAAGCACAGTGCAGAGGGGCCACCTGCTGCATGAAGATCAGATCATTCCACCCCAGGCACACGGGTGAGACAAATAAAACCTCTGTTATCTGCTCTTGCTTAGCAGAGCTAAAAGATAAATGAGGCTCACTTCACTAATAATTAACTAATCATCATTGCACTATTCACAAACAAATACTTACCCTAGAGTTGGGATAACAAGCCTGCACTGTTTCATGTATTTAGAATCCAGAAACCAAAAATGAATATAAGGAGTTTTTATCAAAACGATAAGCAACCCATCATCTGCTACTTATATTTATAAAATTTGTAATTTGAAGAGGGATTCCAGGAGGTGAAGAAAATTAGTGTAAATGAAACAGTATTCCCAGAAGGCACAGGATGAGCTTTAACACAATGTGTGGGTGTTTGGGTAATTATCCAGAGGAGTCTGCTGTTTTGTTAACAGTTATGAGTGTCTGCTAGCTGCTGTCACAGACAAAGACACAGAAAGTGAGCCTGAGAGAGAGACACATTTGACAATAAATGTATTTGACAATACAAATCCAAACAAGCCAACCTTAGAGACACCTGACCCTCGCTGTAAATGTCTGTACAGTTGCACTTCCCCTTATTGTTATGTTGTTTACACCAGAAATGCATTTACACTTAGACCAGACACATTTACATTAATTCAGAAAGATACACACACGCACACGCACACCCACACAGGCACAAATAACTTCTCTTGTCATGTTGTAACAGTGGTATACCCCCCAGAATAAATATAAATAATTCAATTTCTAAAATAATTAAACAAATAAATCGGGCACCAAACAGGATTTGGCCTGTTAAAATTAATCTATTTGCCCAGGATAGCTGTAACTAAACTAAAAACCACATGTTACAAATGAGAAATGTAGGTATATTTTTAACAATTTCTCTAATCATTATAGTAATTACCAACAGAATGGTCACAAACCAAATCAACTGAATTGAGCAGTGTATGGTTACATAGACATGACATGGACAAATTGAAATTAATAATGGAAACCCAACATTAACACATCATACATATTCACAAACATTACAAATACAATTATTATTAAACGTGTGTGCATGTGTGCGTGTGTGCATGCGTGCGTGCGTGTGCACGTGTCAACAAGTACGAGATTGGAAGATTGTTCTCAGCAGGCAACTCGCAGTGGGGGAGAGAGTTGATTGGGGAAACTCAAAAGGTTAAGCAGAGAAACTGAAGAGCCAAATACCTGGTTAACACTGCACACCTTGAACTTCTATGCCAGCGCTATCGGAAATTAAGTGCAGATTCAAATCCGTTGTTTTCGTCTCCGCATTGCAACGTGATCCTCGGAGATCTCACTCACCGAACAGCGACACCGGGCCTCTGTTGTATTGGACAGTGCATTGGCAGCGCACTTCAACCACACACTCCTGTAAAGTTTCCACCGCTTCCTTCGTTACTGCAATCACACCTACACCTGCATTTTGTTCCACTCGTTTTAGTGTGAATGATCCCCCCTCCCTGTTTCGTTCCAAGCCACCATCTTTTAAACACTCTTTCACGGAGTCACCAATCAAGGTGATTAAGGACAGGTGCAAATGTACCCACAATGTCAGAAGCGTTTACTGGGATGCAATGTGAACTGTAATCAGATGCGGATGAGAGGGCTTCATGCCAGTTTGTTTGTGCAGGAGTGAAAGGAGACAGGGAGAGATAGAGAGTAAGAGAGAGAAAGAGAAAAAGAAAGGGAAAGAGTCAGCGCTAAAGAAGTGCCAGGCTATGACACGTGTGTCAAACTTTGTCACAGTCAAGCTGTGATTGAGGCTTCGGAGCTGCCCTAGATATCCAAACATTCATTTTCAGCATGGAGCAGAAACCTGAGTAGAATACACATGCATCCAGCAAAGTGTTCCTAAGGCAATACTTGCTGAAGATCATTCTCTCCAAAGCATGCTGGAAACAACATCCATCACACACACACACACACACACACACACACACAAAAATTGGTTTAAGACAGGAAAACATGCTCTGAAATACACTATAAAGTTGTTACATGCAATTGTTACCCTACAGATCTATTTCTACTGGATCATCTAATGTATTCAGGTTGATTTAATCATGTTAAACAATATTTTCCACATTAATTAATCCAGTTCATTTAGATGTTACCACATGAAGCATGATTTTTTTTTTTTGGTTGCCTGCCATAAACATTTTACAGATTACAAGCTACATATATTTACACTTATGCATTTGGCAGACACTTTTATCCAAAGCAACTTACAGTGCCCTTATTACAGGGACAATCCCCCTGGAGCAACCTGGAGTTAAGTACCTTGCTCAAGGACACAATGGTGGTGGCTGTGGGGATTGAACCAACAACCTTTTGCTTACCAGTTCAGTGCTTTAGGCCACTACGCCACCACCACTCCACACATATAAATATAAAATCTTTAGTTTGTTTGTTAGCTTTTAGTTTTAATTTTCACAAACTATCCAGATGGAGCTGGCTCATCACATTTGCAGCAGAAAATGGTTTAATAGTGTTTAAAGATGCTGTAAGCAGTTTTGTTTATGGAGTACCACAAATAAAATGTCTCCTACCTGACAAATATCACTGAAATAGGTGTCCTGAGAAATCACACCTGTCTCTGTGCAGCTCTATGCTCTGTAAACAGTCAAAACGAGCCAGGGGAGATGCCCAATTTTTTTTTAAACCAATCAGAATGCTCTCTGCCTGCACTGAAAAAGTGGTAACCTGCAATTGTTGCCTCAAAGATCTATTTCTACAAGGGATGTTAATGATTAATTTATGGTCGATTAATTGTCGTTATTAATTTGATCGATTAAGCTACTGTAATTTTCGGCAATGCATTAATTTCAGCAAAAATGCGTTCAGTAATCATGCTAACAGACATTGAAAAGACTGTCTATATAGTCATACATCATTTAGAGGATGCAATCAATCATGGAGTTTCTCTGTTAATGAATATTATATTTTCTGCATACACTGTGAGAGTGTGTTAAAGTAAAACATTCTCCTTGATGCATCCCAATCTACAATTACGTCAGTGATCGCTGGGAAAGCATGAATGTGTCAGGTGTATTTTGTTGATTCATGTCTTTTATTTTGAAAAGTTTAGTTCCTGTTCCCTAGTCATGTGATGTCTTGTTTTCCCTCCATGTTCATGTGTCATGTTTTCATTGGTTCATTGTTTAATTATCTTATCATCAGTTCTGTTTGTTCATTGGTTTATGTTCTCCCATGTCTTGTATTTAAGCCCTCATGTTTTCATTGTCTGGTTGTCAAGTATTGGATGTGAATGTTGTTTTGTAGTCAAGTCATAGTCAAGTCTAGTTTATGTCAAGTTCATGTTTTTGTTAAATCATGTTTATAGTTAGGGTTTTGGATTCACTTTTGTAAATAAACTGCACTTGGGTTCTCATCTTCATCATCGTCATTGTCAGCAGCCAACAACATTACAGAATGCACATTCACATAATCTCAGCAGAGAAGTGGTATGCTATGTACTACGTTTAGGCAGTGTGTTATAATTTGACTTAATTTCAAATAATAAAAGTCTAATAATAAAAGTCTAAGAGTCAGAAATATCCCACTATCCATAACATAATTTTAATGAACTCTAATATGTACCTTCTATACAATTTATTAACAGTAATTATTTAACAGTATTTAAACAATTCACAAATTTGTACTTAACAGCCTAAATGTATTTAAATATACTGAACTAAGAATATTTTAAGAGGAAAATGCCAATACTTGCATTTCTTAAATGTTATTAATTTAAATAATATTCAAATAGTGGGCTACAAGCACATATTATAAGGAGTCCTGCAGTATTAACGTTAACAATTAATTGAATGTTAATATATATACAGTGTGTATATATATATATATATATATATATATATTTTTTTTTTTTTTTACAGTGTTAATCATGTTGCTGATTTGGGCTTGATGACATTGGATTTGATACATGTTATTGGAGAGAGGGGGTGTTGTTGAAATCACGTATAGCACCTTTAAAGGGATAGTTCACCCAAAAATGAAAATGTTCTCATTATTTACTCATCCTCAGGTGTGTATGACTTTCTTTCTTCACCAGAATGCATTTGAAGAAAAAAAGAAAAATATGTTAGCTCAGTAGGTCCTTGAAATGCAAGTGAATGGAGACTTCTTTTTTTGAAGCTCCAAAAATCACAGTCAGCATAAACGTCATCCATACAACACCAGCTGTTAAATTAATGTCTTCTAAAGTGAAACTGCACTTTCCGATTTTGGTGCAAAAAAAAATCAATATTATATATCTTTTTATGTAAGATAATATAGTACTTTTTTACCTCTAAATCATGCTTCCGGTCAGAAGTGGTATGCGTGTGACGTAATCGCATTGGCATTTGAAACACGTGAGAACCGACGCACCTGAGTCACAGCCAGAAGAGCAGCACTGTTTACAAGTGAGAAGGAGGAACTCTGCACAGAAGCTTTGTTGGTTTTGGTTTAGATATGTTTTCATCTGTTTTTTTTTACTCACAATGGTGTGTTTGTGTGCTTATCCTGGATGTCTCAACCGAGAGGAGAACGTGAGATTACGCCCATATCATGGCAACGGTAATATGTTACAAAAGAGACCATGTGATCTCCACCCTCTCGTGAAGCTTACCGGAAGCGATGATTTAGAGTTAAAAAATA
The DNA here is from genome assembly GCF_019703515.2 of Myxocyprinus asiaticus. Classification (NCBI taxonomy): domain Eukaryota; kingdom Metazoa; phylum Chordata; class Actinopteri; order Cypriniformes; family Catostomidae; genus Myxocyprinus; species Myxocyprinus asiaticus. Next base: position 29,110,832 of record NC_059344.1, on the reverse strand, counting down.
CTTAAATATGGATCTTTTCACACCAAAAGTGATCATACTGCTCTAGAAGACATTAATTGAACAGCTGGAGTCATATCGATGACATTTATGCTGACTGTCTGTGATTTTTGGAGCTTCAAAAGAGAAATCTCCATCCACTTGCATTTTAAGGATCTACTGAACTTCAAATTTTCTTCAAATGTGTTCTGGTGAAGAAAGAAAGCTATATACACCTGAGATATCATGAGGGTGAGTACATAATGAGAGAATTTTCATTTTTGGGTGAACTATCCCTTTAAGAGGGTGTGTTTACTGCAGTAGACCATAAACTGATTGCGACCAGTACGAATGAATGTGAACTAAAATTCTGTGGTTGAAAGAGTCTACATGGCTTTAGTGAGTCCCATCTGGTCTGGGGCTCTCTGGAGACACTGGAGCCAGGGAGGAGGATTGAGGTTGCGCCACTGTACTGTAAACAAGGTTGACACAATCATTTACAGCAGCTATCACCACTTCTGCCACAATCTCACACACACACACACACACACACACACACACACACACACACACACACACACACACACACACACACACACACACACACACACACACACACACACACACACACCCCCCCTCCCTTTAGTAACAATATGATTTGTAAATGAAAAAAAAAAAAATTTCATACAGACTTTGTTCTCTAACTGAAAAACAACACCACCTCTCACCTCAAGGAAGAACATAAAGAACAGCAATTAAATCAATATTTAAATTTTTGTATCTGCCAGATATTTTCTGGGATTGATTTTTGGGAATTTAAAAAGCATATTAGATTTATTAGATAACACCCTGTCTACACTGGTCGTGAACGGCGCGTTGCGTCAAAAGTAATAGAACCCCATTATAATCGATGATGCTGTCTACACTGGAAGCGTCCATCACGCCGACAATAAATGGGTGTCCCGTTCCATTTTGCGCAGCACACACTGGCGCTATTACACAAATTAAACGGTTTAGAATGTTCGTGTAGACAGCCTCAAGTTGTTGCGGCACGGCACGTCAATGGATGCACCCGATGTAGACAGGGTGTAAGACTTGGACTTGACTTGGCCCAAGATAGGCTGCGGTTAGCTGTGACAGTAAATGAGGTGCTCTTTTTTCTGGGAGCAAAACCAAACAAGTGCAAATTAATGCATCTTAGCCCACAGACACTCCGGCTGGCTGCAGAACAAGGCCACCCTGCCGTGCCACCATACTGAGACAGGACTAATCCACAAACCACACACACAATAAGAGCATCATGATCTCATAGCCTCAGCTAGACACCCTTCCTGAAATAATGACACAATAAATCTAATAAAAACTTTGAAACACAAATTATTCGACTTCCATTCCAGCAGAAAAGCCCAGAATTATTTACCTGTCAATCTTCTATTCATTCTCCTCTCCCTGTGCCCCTTCATCCTGAAAGGCTCTTCCTCTGCAGCCATGGCAGCAGAGAGAGAAAGGCCTCAATGCATGGCATCAGTACTGCCAGCTCAAACTGCTAATTACCTCATTTTACTAGTAATTAGCTGATTAAAATAGGCACTCAAGGCCAGTGTCAGGGCTCCTAGAACCCACACATTATTGAGACAGGAAGACCCGACAGCTGCTGGCTGTAAAAGGAAACGGAAAGACTGTGATTAAAGCAGAGAATAATGCCAGCTATGCTCTTTTTACGCATCCGGAGTGGCAGACAAGTAAGATCAGGGGTAATTGACTGTTAAATGATCAGCATTTGACCCCACTGTGAGACAAATGCTTGAAATAATTCAGGAAATCCATCAGGCATCCACAGCTCTACTGTATCTGTATAGAGGTGACAATCACAGCAAGATGGCAAAGCAACAATGCTGCAGTTGAACTGAAGTAGGTTTACATAGATGAATGAAAATAGTAAATACAAGTATCATAGTAAAGACAGGTTAAACAAACTATGGTATAAAACAAACTATGGTATTTGTTTTGAAGTATACTAGCCTGAAAACATTTTGAAATTATAACTACAACTGGCATAGTTATAACAAAAAAGTACTGTTGTAAATTCTTTTACTCCCCTAATAGATAATTTAGTATGAATCTACAACATTTCTTCTGCTACTTATTATAGTAAGTGTTACAATAGCAAAATCCATATATTTTCATAAGGGTTGGTCTTAGTCTCTGTATCATGACTATGTCCCAGCTGCCTAAGTGCGATACAGGAATATCATCAAATTGGCATCCCTCTTACATCAACATTAAACATTAAACATACATGAGACATACATGTATTAAAAATACATGAGACGCAGTTCAGATCCAGGCCATTCTCCATTTGGTCTGGTTATCAACCACTCCTCACATCTCCATTTTATCCCCTGTCCTTCCACTGGTCACTGCCCCTCAAAAGCCCCTGAGGTGCTCTTGCTTCTGTGCTAAACCAAGCCTGACAAAGCTTCATCTGCCTCTTTGATAAACATCGCTCAGAGCATTTATCTTAAAATCACCATTTTAAGGTATATTTCAGATGGTTCTGAGTCCCAGCGGCCAGACTGACAGAGAGACAATGAGATGCTAAAGCCCTATAAGCTCTTGCCTCCAGCTGGGCTCTACATTATGAATGCACTAGAATTTCTGCCACAGGGTTGCCTTGGAGACGGAGGACAAATTCTAATGCTCTCTCTGAAGCAGTACAAGGAAAATCACTAAATTGTTTCTCTTGACACTCTCACATTCACTCATTGCTCTTGTCCTCCATCAATGGGATGGAAAGGGAGAGGTTCTTAATTACCGTTTAAGAGGAATAAACAGAGCAGGAAACATGGGACCAGATTCCAGAACTTCTGCCTGACATAAAACGTGATTCCAGCACAAAACTCCTCCAGTGTTGTAAGACATTGCCGATTAAAGAGCAGAACAATACTAACAATACTAATTAAGCTAAAACACACTGTAAGTCCGCGCATCTCTGGTCTGAAAAGCAGGTTTGCTGTCTCACCAAAGCAAACTTGACTTTGTGTTGCGCAGGGGTAAGGATAAAATTATCAAATAATTTTTATGTTCATTTGTGCTTGTGAACTTACCCTTTCCCTTATCCTTACCCTTTGTTAATGCTTAAAAGCGCATCTGACCAATCCTGTCATAGCAACTGTTGCCCTGCCACCATTACTCTGACATGCTATTTTCCAATGAAAGCCTATGGAAGTAATGTGTGTTCGAGTACTTTTATGCATCATTTTATAAAAATAATTTCAAGCACAGCGAAGACACCCCCATTAGAATGCCGTGAGGACCCCTCATTGCCAGGAGGAGAAGCTGAGGTCGTCCCGAGCACCTAGGATCCACTCCTATACTCGGGGTGACCTGCCCTAGCAGCTAGGATTCACACCTCCACTCGGGCGGGCCTGGCTCCCCCAGCGCAATCCAGAAGGGCTTTCCCATTCAAACCGCACCGTGGGTTCTCCCGTTCCGAACGCTGAGTGAGCTATTCACATTTATTTGTATTGTGGGGGGACACTCCCAGTCGAATGCAGCAAGCGCCCCCGTTGGATCGCAGTTTGGGCTCGCCTGCTCGAGTGGCGCAGTGTTCCGTCCCTCGGGGGTGGCCCCTGTGTTCGGGCATAACGATCCCTCCAGCGCGTTTCAGCTCTTGCAGAGCTCATTTCTATGTGGCCACAACTGCCACTGTTTCTTCAGTGCTTCCGCCTAATTACAGTTCTCCACCTCTACCTATTCTATACCTCCCAGTTTTCTGTCCTCCGAGCGGACCCTAGTGTGAGGCTGCCTCCACTAGCGACCCCTGCTCATTCTATCATACTCTGGCACCTCTGGCCACCTCTCACAGGGCTCAGCAAGTGCATCCCCCTTCCCCAAACTCATTTTATCACTTCACGCTCTTTTTTGGGGGGTACAAGAGGTATCATAAATACTTTGTCCCATCTCAAATGCAAGAGGTATCATAAAATACTTTGTCTCGTCTCAAATACAAAACTCCACAGACAACAGCTTGCTGTCCCGTATTCTGGCATCTTTTGGGGGGTATTTGTGCTCAGATCAAGCCTCGAGCCTCAAGCCCTTCGCTCAAGACAGCAGCCTACAAACGTCTACACTATCCTCTAAGCAGGATTACATTAACTTGCGAACTACTGAACTAGGACACTGGGGTAGACTGCCCTTTGTCCGCAGCAACATTGGGATTATTCTGCCCAGAAACAGCTGCTGTTCCTATGTCTAAAGGAGTTAAATGTCTCTGAACCTCAAAGGAACTCTCAGTTCCCAACCTCTTGAGGTGAATTTCACAGTCTGTGGCACAACTTGAGTGTTGTTAGAGGTCGTAGGAGAACGTGGGCTTGGTTGTGGACATGGCTTGATTGATTTGCAACAGCCAAAGGCTGCTCAGCTTCCGCATCCTGCTACTGTTTTTCTGAGCCCTCTTTCTCAGAGCCCTCTGGCACAACCTGAATATGCCATCGATTTCTCTTTGAAATGTTTCCATTGTATGTTTGAACTAGGTAAGACCTAGGCTCTTCTGATTAATGGATGACAACTGCAAAAGATTTCCATCCTTTCTCACTGTCAAGTTTGACATTAACCTGCTGACTGGGTTGTATTTCTAGCAATGAATACACAGAATGTCTCCTGTTGTAATAGCACTGGTAAATTTGCTTGGCTCTTTGATCCTTTTCTCTCACCTCAGCTGGACTGATATGACAGTTTTGAAATTTCCTTTCCAGCATAGGTAGAGTCGTACGGAATGACGTCCAACCATGAGCTGCGCTGGACTGGCTCCAGTAGCAACAATAGGAGTGGCTCTGTAGCTCATAAGAGCCAAGAATGGATCTGACTGGCGCAGAATGTACATTGCGGTCTGCACCGCTCTCTCTGCAGCACCATTAGCCTGCAGATAGTGAGGACTCGAGGTAGTGTGCTTGAAACCATACCTGGCTCTGAACTGTGCAAATTCTGCTGATAAAAACTGAGTGCCATTGTCACTTATGAGTTCAATCGGAATTCCCCATCTCACGAACATGCCCTTCAAATGTGTGATAACCTGCTGACTTGTTGTTGTTGTCCGGTGAGCTATTTCTATATCTCTTGAATAGTAGTCCACTACAATGAGATATTTCCTACCATCCAGCTCACAAATATCAGCACCAATCTTCAGCCAGGGTCCTTCTGGCAAAGGTGTTGTCATTAGCGGCTCTCTCCTCTGAGATGGTTTGTTAGTAATGCAGAATTTGCATGTCATTACTTTCTGGGCTATGTCGGAACTGGCCACCAGACAGACCCCATGGCTCTTTCGTGGCACCTTGTCAGTCCTTGGTGACCTGTATGGATCTGCTCAAGAACTGACATTAAATCTCAGGAGTCTCATCAATAGCCACTAACATCTGGGTGGTGCATTGTCGAGGTTGTACGTGTTAATCAGTGGGACTAGAGGCTTATGATCTGTTTGTAGATGGAAGCTCTCCATGCCCTGCAGATAACGTGAGAAGTGTTCACAAGCCCATACACCTGCTAAGTACTCTTTCTTAGGTACAATGTCCTCAAGTGTAGGCAAGATGAAATCTTCTCTCTTCACTGCTACACTTAAAAATTTGAGTGGCTTCAAATCAATGCATATACACACTTTCCCATTTTTCTTGATAACTGGCACCATTGGCGCTCACCAGTCAGTTGCCTCTGTAACCGCTTCTATTATTCCGAATGATTGCATTTTGTTTTGGTTCTTTTTCCACCTTGGGCAAGATTGGGAAGGGCATTAGTTGCAGAGTTGTGAGTGAACAGGGAACAGCATCGGGTTGTAGCTCAATTTTCACTGGTGCACAGTTTAGAAGCCCTATGTTTTCAAACACATCAGAGTTCAGCTCGTTTACTCTGTAGATCAGCCCCATTTTAAAGGCAACTTCCTTGCTTAATAGGCTGTTGATATATGACCCAGGGACTACATAAATCCAGAGCTGGTATTTCCTTTCTTTGTGCATTGTTGTAGCTAAGAATCTGCCTGAACAAGTCACTTTTCCGCCCGGGCTAATAACTTGAATTTCAGTTTTTGTGAGCTGAGGCGGTGGTGACATGCTTTTCAATGTAGACTCTGAGATAACAGTAATGTCTGCCCCCGTGTCTATTTTAAACTGAATGGCTGACCCATTTACCTGCAGCTCAACTTGCCATGCATCCTCCGTAAATGTCTGCTGCACAATTGATCTAAGGAAGAAAGTCTCTTGATCATCCTTGTCACAGACTGTAACTTCTTTGACCATTTTCGTTTTGCAGAAGAGTCAAGAGTTAACTGAGACTCGAGCTGTAACTTTTGAGAGACTTCCCCATTCAGTATTCCTATCACTATACTATCTCTTTTCTGCACCAAATTCACAGTGTTCAGCAAGCTCATACAAACTCCTGACACATGACTCAACCGATTCACCCACCTTCTGATTTCTTTTGTAAAAGCAGGCACGTTCATGGATCACATTCCACTTCAGAACGAAGTGCTCATCTAATTAAGCCATGACTCCATCGTACTTTATCTCCCCATCATCCGCATAAGTGAAGGAATTGTAAATCTGCATTCCTGCCCATTGACTAAAGCAAAGAGATCACCTGCACATCTTCACTCTCCTTGTCCAGTTTATAAGCCACCCGATAATGTGAAAACCTTTGTTTCCATGTTGGCCATCCGATGGCAGTGAAAAGTCGAACGGCTCCGGTGGATGCTCCTATCCTCTGTAAGTCCGCGAGCTGAGACGATGGGTTCTACGACTCTGACACCATGTCATATAATGAGACAGTAGCATAGGATTCCTTAAGCAGTTTTTATTAACTACAGTTGAATCTGAACTGCACACAATTGCACATTACACAAATACAAGCATAATCGATTCCCCAACCCAGACATGAGTAATCAATCTCCAACTAAGACATAACTACACTGTGTCAGCCCTCATTCCCAAATGAACATATAATATCTGCAACAACTAATTTAACCTTTGCTAAGCTCAGCCCCCCTTGGTTACTGTTGTTAGCTCTGACAAGCTCTGTAGAACTCCCCATTGGAATGAATGGGAGAATGCCATGAACAACGCGGTTTTTGGCAAAATATTCTCATAAACAGAATGGATAATATTTTTACATGGGCTGGTATGAAGAGTGATATTGTAATGCATATTTATCTGAAGTTTTTTTGTAAAAGAAACTGTTAAATTATACAATAATTTGATTAAAAACTGTGGAGACTGTGAATCAGAATAAAGTTAGGATTATTAGTCACTTGAAAAAAGAAAAACGTCATTTAATAGCGATTACACATCTAATGAAACGTGAACAGAGCTGTTTATAACATCTCATAACACACTAACTAAGCACTATTGTGTTTAATTTACCTTGCAACAAATATAGGTGTCACTGCAGATGTTATATGTTCATTTAGGAATGAGGGCTGACACAGTTTAATTCATAACATACTTGTCACAGTCTGTCTCCCTCATTTTCTTCAAGGACTCTTATTTTGAAGTTTTCCCCTGCACAACGTTTCCCAGAATTCACTGCCCTAATCACTTCCATCTGTTCATCATCATCCTCACCTGCCTTCCATTCCCTCATTAGTTTTCTGTGTATAAATACCCTCTAGTTTTGTTCAGTGATATGTCAGTCCTTGAAGTGTTGCATTGAGTTAATGAAGTGTTGTGTTGTGTTGTGTTGTGTTGTGTTGTGTTGTGTTGTGTTGTGTTGTGTTGTGTTGTGTTGTGTGTTTAAATTTATAGTTTGTTCCACTCCAGCGATTATAATTAAAAGATTCTACTCTTGCATCTCCTCTCTTCCTCTTCCACTCCTAGACAACCAATGTTACAATACTCTTCTCCAGATCTATTTAAAGATTATTTAAAAAAAGAAAGAAAAACACCCTCATCCTCTCTGGGTAACTCGTGTCACTATTTCAAGTGACCCAGAAACCCAGTGTTTTACATTTTTATTTTTTATTTTGATAAAATCCCACTTAAAATTACTCAAACACACATTACTTCCACAGGCTCTCATTGGAAAATAGCAAACGTGTGTCAGAGTAATGGCAGCAGGGCAACAGTTGCTAAGACAGGATTGGTCAGATGCGCTTTTAAGGCGCAGCTTAGCAAAGGGTCAATTCATTTATGTATTGATTCAAGTCATAATAAAAGCGATAGTAAATAAACAGCTACAGAATCAAAATGAGTGTGTTATGAGATGTTATAAACAGCTCTGTTCACTTACGCTCATGTTATTAGATGTGTAATCACTATTATATGAAGTTTTTCTCTTTTCAAGTGTCTGTAATAATTGTTTGCCTTGATTCTGATTCACAGTCTCAAATATGTATTAATGTTCCCTAATAATGTAGTAATGTTCCTCTTCATACCAGCCCATGTAAAAATACAGTATTATTCATTCCGTTTATGAGAATATTTTGCCAAAAAACGCATCATTCACGGCAATCTCCTATTCATTCCTATGGGGAGTTCTGCAGTGCTCGTCAGAGCGAGCAACCATAACCAAGGGGGGGCGGAGCTTAGTGAAGGGTCAATTAAGGGAAAAAAATGTCACACATATTACTGGGACTTCAGGAGACAGAGCTTCTATTTATGCAGAGATAAGGCCAATCAATGCACAATTGATATTTTTAATTTTAAAATGATTTCATTCATTCTAAATCTTGATGTTAAATGTAATAACTTTAAAATGATTCAAATTACTTTTTATATTATCCAAATAAAGCATTAATTAATATTAAAAGGTAATGCAATATATATATATATATATATATATATATATATATATATATATATATATATATATATATATATTACTACATATAACTATTTATGAATAGTACCAAAATATGTGAGAGCCTAGGTAAATGTTTGGCTTTGAATATAACAGTAATTAGGTGATGTGACAGGACAGTCTATGAAAATGACCTATTATTGACAGCGGATGCTAATTAATATTCATGAGTTCATCCTTCTGCATAAAGTGATGTAAAAACCCGCCAATCGACATGGGAACCGCCTCTCTCCACGGTTTTAGGAGGTTGAGGTGGTAAATCTGATGTGCTCTGCCTTTATCCGTTAGTTTCACCTCATAATCGATTTCCCTAACTCGCCGTGTGACCTCGAAGGGTCCTTGCCACTTGGTGAGTAATTTAGAGCTTGATGTGGGGAGTAGTACAAGAACTTTATCTCCTGGTGTAAATTCCCATAGTTGAGTACTCCTATTATACAGCCAACTTTGATGTTCTTGAGCCTGGATCAAATTCTTCTGTGTTAATTGCCCCAGTGCGTGGAGTACTGCTCTCAGGTCAAGAATGTACTGAATTTCATTTTTGCTGTTTGAAGTTCCCTCCTCCCAATTTTCCCATAGGACATCAAGCATGGCATGCGTTCAATGCCCGTAGAATAATTCAAATGGGGAGAACACTGTGAAGGCCTGCGGGACCTTTCATACTGCAAATAATAGAGGCTCAAGCCGACTGTCCCAATTTTGAGTGTCTTCATGCACGAACTTATGAATCATATTCTTTAGGGTCTGATTAAATCAATCGACCAAGCCATCCATTTGGGGGTGATAAACGCTGTCCGAATCAATTTAATCCCACGATAATTCATACAGTTCGCTTAGTGTATGTGATATAAACATAGTGCCCTGATCAGTGAGGATTTCTTTCAGAATCCCCACTCTGGAGATTATTCTGAAGAGTGCCTAAGCAACACTTCACGCTGAAATGTTGCGTGGAGGCACTGCTTCCGGATATCACATTGCGAAGTCCACCAGAACCAACACAAAGCCTTGCCTACGTGCCATTCATTCTAATGGCCCGACGAGGTCCATACCAATTCTTTCGAAGGAAACCTCGATCAATGGAAGGATGTGCAATGGCACTCTTGGGGTTGCAAATTCAACAGCTGACATTCACGGCATGCCGCAAACCACCTGAGAACATCCCCGCAAATGCCCGGCATATAGAAACGGGCCATTAGATGGTTCAGTGTCTTTTCCTTCCCTAAGTGACCCGCCATCGGATTATAATGAGCCATCTGGAATAACATTTCACAACGGCTCTGCGGTATTAACAATTGGGTTGTATCCTCCTTATTGAGTGTCCTGCGTCACTCAATACAACCGATCCTTGATAACTGAAAAATACGGATATGCAAATGTAATGTCTGGATGGAGGCATTCATCAATCACTTTCACGTGGTCAAAGGCATGCCTAAGGGTCTCGTCTCATGTCTGCTCCAGAGGGAAATCCCCTGCAGGAAATCCTGTAAGGGCTGGGGAAGCCGAGACTTCCCCCTCCCTTACGTCCTCCTGACGTGGAGCTGACATAACGGCCCTGGCACTGCCTCCCCAGCCAGCGAATCACACACCACACACCGATACGCTTTGTTGCAGGACACATCCACACAAATTCCCCTTAATAAAGTAGTAAATGCCAGCCAATTCATACCCAAGATTAGTGGATGGGAGAGGCGGGGAGTATCCGCAGCCTCGACACTATGCTTTTGTCCCCGAAATTGAATAATGACATCACTAAAGGGTCATTTTGAATATCCCCATGCACACACCTTAACTTCACCCACCGGCCTGTATCCAAAGCCTCAGACTGAACCAAGCTTTGGTGAATGGAGGTTTGATTACAACCTGAATCCACCAAGGTTTGGTATGTACCCCCTTTAATACTCACTGTTATCTGTTACACTCCAGCTCAATCGGGGTCATGTCGGGGATCCAGACCAATGCCCCTATCTCCAACGTGGGGCATCAGTCCTGGAAATGCCCAGGTTCCCCACAGCTCCAGCAGACTGGCCCAGACTTCCCACCCACACCAGCGGCAGCGGATTCACCAACCTGGGGAGGAGTGTGGAGAGAGATAGGGGGAACCATGGGGTTAAAAGGTCCCCAGGACAGGGGAGCCGGTTTTGTGGGAACAACTTCCCGTTTCTGGGGAGAAGGGACAGGACAGGGAAAACAGGAGGGAAAAGGAGAGAGAGAGTGCGAGAGAGAGAGAGAGAGAGAGAGAGAGAAGAGGGCTCTCCAGCCCCCTGATATGCCGCTAAGTGGTCCTCAGCCAGCTGGACGGCCTCATCCAGCGACATCGGGCAATAGCACTGGACCCATTCCGCCATCCCTTTTGGCAGTCAAGAGATGATACTCCAGTACCACCAGATCGATCACTGCCATGGTGTCACGTCCTGCTGCCAGCAGCCACCGCCGGCAGGAGTCATGGAGCTGTTGCGCAAATACAAATAGTTAGCTGAGCTGACGCTTGAGCTTTCCAAGCGTCAGCGAGCAGAAGCGCTGGCAATGCTATTCTGGGCTGTGTCCGACCCGCTGCAAGATGGCTCATCGCTAGTTCTCATACTCCAGGAGGTCTGCCACTGGAGCTGTTGGGTTGCGAGTTCAGCCTCCCCGGTCAACAGCGGCAAGAGGCGGACCGCCCACTGGTTGTTTGGCCATCCCCAAGAATCAGCTGTCTGCTTGAACAACTCAATAAAGACCTCCGGGTTGTCCTCTGGGCCCATCTTCACGAGTGTGAAGTGGGGGATGGCCGAAGCTGTGGCCGGGGTCACAACTGAAGTTTCCCCCTGGGGTACTAAGCTCAGTAACACCTGCCGGTCCTCAGCTGTGGCCTGAAGGAGCACCTGGAACTGTTGTTCTTGCTCTGTGCAGAGGGCCAGGAGGGCCTGGTGCTGGGTTTGGTGGATACCAGCAAGGGACTTGATCACCTTGATCAGGACTCCATAACGGCAATTCCTTCCTCTTCCCAGTTTTCGGCACCACTGTAATACTCTCAAAGTCAGTTCAGGGGAAATGAGGAAGCTGGAACCAGCTTACATACTTTCAGGTTATTTATTTTTGTGCCACTTTTCAGTGCACACACAACAAAACTCAAAACATGAACGAAAAACACTCTCTGTCACTGCAGTCCATGCCGTTCAAGGACTCAGGACTCTCTCTCCACAACTGCGGCTCTGGCTCCTCTTTATCTCTCTCCACCTCTTCACTGTAGCACAATACAGCTGTTAGAGATAATTCCCCCCAGGTTTCAACCCTTACCACTCTTCCACTCCTGGCCTCGCGCTCTACAGACTTCGCTTGGCCACGCCCCATCACCACAGTTGGTTTCAAACAACTAGTTCAAAACCCTTTTAAATTAGAATGATTTTTGTGAATATACATCACATCATCAAATTTTTGTTATTGTTCTTGAGTAAACAAGTGAACATTATCAAACCACACTGGTATACTTTAAAGCAAGGATCAGCTATGTTATGAAGACAGGTTTTTACTGAAAGGTTTAAATGTGTTCTAAATCTGGTTTTTATGTCATCACATTTTTATTAGGGCAGGTTGTCACATGTTTTAAATGGCATAAATGTATGCAATTTATCAATTACAATATTTGTTTGACGAAACAATTATTTCCTATTTTATATTTCATATAACGTAACAACATGCCCATTGGGGCAAGTTGTCACAAAAGGTCAACATGTGCTCAGTGAACTGTACCTTTTTCCCTGGGCAATCATGGTGAAAAAGTTTTTTTTTTTTTTTTTTTTTTGTACTAAGACTTTAGGGTATGTGACTTTGGAGAAATGTACTTTCCAAAAAAAAAACAGCTACCCTCAGAAATATTCACTGTAGTACAAAGTGTGACGACTACCCCCGGACTTCCAATTTTTGTCTTTAGAATATTTTGGAACATGATTATTAATCATACCAAAGTGATCAAATTTAATCTAATCTCATGGCCAAATTAAAAATTTCAAAATTTTCATCCTTTAGTAAAAGAAGCAAATATTTACATCCCTAATGAAAAGCAATCATTGATGAAGAGCAGAGCTGGGACCTCTCCACAAGCCTTCACTCCCACTAGTGCGTCATTCTTTCCCTCCAAACACACAACATTAATCTAAATGTCTTCAGACTAACAGGACACAAACAAGCTTTAATATTTCATGAACTGGGATTTGGGTTGATTGCAAAGCATTTAACCACAGCTCTATGGCTTCCATTATTGTCACACGTCTGTGAAAGTCATACATCCATTAAACAGCTGCTATGCTACTTTCTGTTGTTTACATGCCATTTAGTAGGCATTTTTCCGTTTATTACTAAGAGAAGAGTGCTGTAATGCCATCTTTAAAACTTCCTCAGACAGCTGGCTCGTCAGTATCGTTAAGCTCTCATAGGGCTACATACACGATCATGAAAAACCAACATGATCTTATGTAAATGCAGAGAAGATCTAAATGCATGTGGCTTGAAATGTAATACTGCACTGTTGATCTAAAGCCTGCCTGCCTGATGGATTCCAACAAATTTCTACTCATGAAACTTCTCCAATAAGAACGCAAAGTGTAAAGACTACATATTTTCTAAGGAATAACTGTAGTGCTTGACCATGAACTGCAATAAAGTTCATTCGTCCAATTATTTCAACCAAGGGCATCTTTTAGGTGTGAGAGATCTCTGATTGGCTGCTATCCTTCCATGCACAGTCATTGTGCAGTGATGCTTTTACGTCGGCAACCCAACTATTAATAACTATCAATAAAAAGCTATAATTAAAAAAACAAAAAGCCCACAAATGAAATCTAAAATAAACCACAATTCATGTGGATACTGTGTTCTCCTTCTATTACTATTTTTCTGTTTCTCACCTGCTTATTTCCTCACCTCCCTCCCTTTCTTGGACTGATTAATTCCCCCCACCCCCTCAGCCTACAATGTAGGAGGAAAGCATCATCAATCTTTCTCTACCTTGACAGCGTTCAACTGTGCCACGCTTTCCCATGTTAGGAGACAGAATGGACAGAGCCCTATTGATAACTCAATCATCATCGCTTGCCTGTGTGAGTGGAAACACTTGCCCTCATGAGCCTGAGGAAAGACTGTGGAATTCTCTGGATGATGGGTGATCCCCTGAGTCTACAGGGGCAGATTTAATGACAGTCCCTGATGTCAAGAGAAAACAAACCTGATGGCACACTTGTCAGGCCTATACAGTTCTCTGCTCGTATTGCTGTAATAGGCTCCAGCTTGGAGAGATTCCACTGGATGTCAGCCAGTCTTGAACCCTTTTACATGACCTGCTCATATCACTTCTACATTTCCTGTCCTGCAAGACAGCATCGGAAGCTTTAAACTTCCATACTGTATGTGTGGAAAGTTTTTAGGCACATTAACAGCACGTAGGGGAGACCGAGGTTAGTTGTCAGACTTTTTATACTCAAGTGAATATTTCTTAGAGTAGGTTTATTTTTTAAAGTAAATTTCTTCATAGCTACATACCTTAAAGTCTTGGCTACAAAACAATCTAAAGAACATTATTACCATTCTTGCCCAGGAAAAAGGATACAGTTAATTGAGCAGACACTGACCTTTTGTGACAATTGTCCCAATAGTGGGACATGTTGTCATACAATATGGTGTACGGTGTCACAATTGAAAAAGGTAACTGTGGTGATGTGGGTGTGGCCGAGCGACGTCAGTGGAGAGTGAGGCTGGGAGAGGAAGAGTGGTAAGGACTGATACCTGTGGGAATTCACCTCTAACAGCTGTTTTGTGTTGCAGTGAGAGCTGGAGAGGAATAAAAGGGTAGTCTAAACCGCCGGAGGGGAGAGAGAGACGCATGCAACAGTGATTCATCATTTATTTTATGCTGGAAAGCAAATGTTTATGTTACTGTAAGGGGGGGCTAGAGGGAAAGGAGGAGGCGAGAACCGGCTTGACAACTTAAATAATAATTTAATGAACAACTTAACCAAAAACACACAACCATAAACACACACAGGGCAGCTGCCTGTAATTCTCTCTCTCTCGAACTATCTTCCCCGGCCGCCTTTATCCCTCGCGCACCCCATCAGGCTGATTGGGGACCGGGCGTGCGTCATTCCAGCCCGGCCCCGCCCTCCTCAGCTCTACAGTTACACTGCTAAATAAAAAAATAATGTCTAACTTTGGAAAATTTACCCCGGCATGACGTACATCCCCCCTTCTTCTCCGGGGGGTGTGCCTTGCGCCCCGACTGCCAGCGGGTCATCCCCACCTTCCTCGACCTGGGAGGAGACAGGAGGGGAAAAACAACAACAAAAACAAAATAGGCGAGGGAAAGGCCAACACGGAGCGACAGAGAGAGAGAGAGAGGAGAGAGAGAAAGAAACTCACCGGTTCTCTGATGTGCCGTCGCATGGTCCTCGATCACTCCTCCACCCTCTCAGGCGGACGGCAGCCGCTCCTCCCCGGGCGGACCGGAGTCAGACCTCCGACCCCCAGTGGACAGAATGCCCCTTTGCGTTCCCGGCATCCCGTGGGGACACTCCTCCGCCCCTGGCAGCGGCCCTACCACTCCAGGCGGTCGGGGAGTCGCTTCCCTCCTCCCCCCCCCCCGTGGACGGTGGTCTTCTCTCGACCCCTCCGCGTTCCCGGGGGACGGCAGGGCACTCCTCTGCCCCCGGCTCCCTCGCTCCAGCCGGTCGGGGAGTCCAGTCCCCACTCGTCTCGCGGACGGCGGCCGTTCCCCGTCGAATGGCAGCGGCGCTCCCCTGGGTGGACGGCAGTGTCAAGGACTCTGCGACGGGAATCCCTCCTCCCTCCCGGGTTTCGGCACCAGTGTAAGGGGGGTTAGAGGGAAAGGAGGAGGCGAGAACTGGCTTGACAACTTAAATAATAATTTAATGAACAACTTAACCAAAAACACACAACCATAAACACACACAGGGCAGCTGCCTGTAATTCTCTCTCTCTCGAACTGTCGTCCCCGGCCACCTTTATCCCTCGCGTGCCCCATCAGGCTGATTGGGGACCGGGCATGCTTCATTCCAGCCCAGCCCCGTCCTCCTCGGCTCTACAGTTACACTGCTAAGTGAAAAAATAATGTCTAACTTTGGACAATTTACCCGGCCCCCACTTCCTCCTTCACAAGAGAACTAGTGAACTGTCACAGTAATATACAAAAATGCTCCATACTAATAGAAAATCACTAATGTTTATATATTTTTCGCTTCTGCCTTTTTGCCAAACCCCAAAAGCTTTAAAATAATAAAGCAACACACTGGAGCAGAGTCAATAAGTTCCTCCTAATCCTTGTAAACAGTTCAGTGACACAGAGAGCAGACATGCATGTTTAGTCTTTTTTAGAGCATTGCTGGCTGTATTGGTGATTTACTGAAAAACTGCTGTGCAAAGGCTCATTATTGTACAGCAGTGTGGCTGCATGGCGAGAACCACTAAGAGCAACTGTCCACGCGTGTATGCATTTGTCTTACATCTGCTTTTGTGTCAGGGTATAGACTTAACAGCATCCCACCCATTTTGCAGTCTGTAAACTTGTACATCCTCCCTTAATGCTCCCTAAAGAGACAGCCGATCCTACCAAACAAGAGGCAGGAAAACTTCAGCCAATGTGCCCAATCCTTGCTGCAATTATGCATGAGCAGAATGGCTGGCTGAACAGAGCAAAACCCAATGCATACACTTTACATCCCACTGCAACATGATCACACGGGAAGTCGGCATGCTGTTTCCGAACGTTCTGGTATCCTAGGATTGGCAACAGTATGCCGACTCACTGACATGCCCTATCTCCCATCAGACATATTTGGAATGGCTCAACAACAATTAATTTCCCTCGTGGCACGACTGTTAGCGAGTTGCGTCGGTTGCATGGGAGACCACAGTTCAATCCCCATTCAAATGAGGAAGTAATCACGTTTGTATAAACAATCACGAGCGTGATAAGGAGGTTGCATTTTTATCCCTAACATTGCATTTTGTCTTTACTAATGGTTATGGTTAGATTTGGGTTTTGGTTGGGGGGTAGATTAAATAAAAGAAACAACTGTTTTACACCCTGTTCAGCTGAAAACAATTATTTTTACAACTGGCTTCGGGTGATCTCTCCTGGATATAAATGGATGTCACATTTGTATATATGCTCTGAAAAACTTACCGCTTTAGCCTCTGGAGGCAGTGTTTTCAAATTCGGTCAACGTATACCGATTTCGGCTAAAGAAAAATCAGCACACACTTGACGAATTTTATGTGAGATCACGCTGCCCATTGTAGCACTGACTTCCAGGCTGGTTCTGTGTGTGCTCAGACACTCACACTCTCTACAGAGCACTACATGACAGGAAATCAGAAGCCCTCCAGCTCCTCCCGACAGTGCACACTGTGATAATGCCTTAGCCACATAGGTGAACAAATCTGTGGTTAAATTCAGACAGGGCAGAGGGCAAATTAGAAAATGATCCTTTATAAGTGTAACATATATGTGCATGTCACATATTGGTAATAGCACATTATGAATGGAAGAGAGAAATCTTCAAGTCATAGGTAAGAAATAAAAATAAATGTGTATCTGAGGAGGAAGTGTTGTTTGGAGACTTTGTTGTGCCCTCAGAGCACACACTGAACATGGAACCGGTTGTTTATGAATCTAAAACCAGAATTAGTTGATGGCTCACACACATCTGAAAACACATAAATGCAAACACCATGCTTGCAAGCAATGTGCGCACATGCAGCCATGCACTTCTAATGTTTCTTCTGTGCAGATGAGAAAGAAAATCTGTGCAGAAGGCTCACTAAAAATATGTGGGAAAAAGAGATTTCTTGAATCAGAGCTAAATTAATGGACAGGGCCTCAGCTGGATTTGCATGTTGCATTTATTTTTTCAGTATGGAACTGAAGCTGTGAGAAATCTTGTATGAAAATACACGATTAATTTGTGAAAGGACTGTATCCATGAATAGTACAGAGATTTAATGTTCGTAGCAAAACATACTAAAGCCCACAGAGGCCATGCATGAATTATTATGTTTCTGCCTTGTTTACAAAATGATCTCATGCTGCTTTCGAATGTTCATGTATCCTGAAATCAATACCATTACTGCCTAATTACTGACAAACACCCCATCTGACATTTCTGAATCAATGAAAACGTGTTCTCCTTTACCTGTTTGGCAACAGATAAAGTGAATTGTGGGCCCATATAAACTAGGAAGCCACAGGTTCTGGTCCTGTGGAAACCAGGAAGTAATGGCATTAACATAAACAACGGTGAGCATGATTTGAAGGTTGCATTTTTTCTCTAAAATTACATTTTTACTCCACTGATGGATAGGTTTAGGGTTGGGGTTTATGTTAGGGAGTATGGTTAATAAAATATGCATTCCTGTAAGACTATATTACACAATTTACAACTAAAAATACAACTTAGATTTGGCACCACCCTTTGGACATTTCACATCAACAACACATCCAGCTTCAGCCACTGGTGGCAGTGATTCAAATTTCGGTAAGCACAGACCAATTTCCGCAGCACATGCTGCGTCCAAATATGCATAATTGCCTACCATTTAGTATGTCAAAAACAGTTGGATTACTAGGGTGTCCAAATCATCTGTATTCATAAAAGAGAAGTCGAGAAAATACCTGGATGACCTACAACATCCACTGAGAATCTGAAATGCGCATCTACTGGACACTCTACAATCACATAATGGCATCAGAGCAGAGGAGATGTCACATTTAAAACACTGAATTAAAAATTAATTAAACTGTAAGTGCTATATGCCAAGAAATTTGCTCCTTGTGGTTCAATTGTGCTTGTTTAACAAAACCGGAGAAAATTATTTGTGCGGTTGTTATAAAGTCAAATGTTTGGGTTACGGGACAGTGCCCACATTCCAGGAATGCATTCATACTACTCACCTACCTTCATCAAATGCAGAACATATAGTAGTCTGACAGTACATGACTTCAGACACAGCCAGTGTGATTAGTTTGCTTGTTTTTGTAATTTCTACAAAAGTTATCTTAAGGTTTTCATTTTTCAGAGAAAACAAGACAGACAATATAAGTAATGTAATGCATCTAGATAAAATTATTATTAATTGTATATTATTTAATATTATATATATATATATATATATATATATATATATATATATATATATATATATAAAATTATTTACATAATAAATTAATTTTATAAATGTAATCAATTTATTTATATTTTTTTAATGAAATTTTGATTTGCCTGCTCAACATAAATAGCTTTTGCTCAGCAATAACAAGATTAGAGGGAACATTGTGTAGTTTATGCCTTACCACCAAAGAAAGGGGCCTTTTCCATGACACCACTCCGATCAGTCCGGACAAAAGCACCTGAAACAAAAAGAAAACAGTTTTAATTGTAAGCCAAAAGAACAAAGCTGCACGTCTCACTGGCTCAGATCAACACCAACGCTGTCGAATGAAATGAACATCTCAGCACTACAAGAGACAGGAGGAAGTGCACTCTCTCACAGGTGACATTATCAATATTTCATGTGCAGGGAGTGATACGGTCAAATGGGTGTCAGAGGGAATTCTGCAGGAAGGGTCACAATGTAAAAAAGAATGAGTATTTACACTTTTCTAGCAGCCCCCAGCACCTGTTCTTCTATCTTTTTCTCCTTCACCCTTCATTACCCAGCAGCACTCTACTCTGAGGCAGTCTCTCTCTCCAATTCTTTCTCTTTCTCTCACATACTCACTTACCCTTTAACCCAGGGGTTAGGGATGGGCGATACCACTTATTTTCTTTTAGATCTGATACCTAGAATTTCAAGTCCAATATCGTCGATAAAGATACCAATACCGATACTTCTATTAAATTGATTTTTTTTTGCAATTTCTTGGGATAAATGGATAATTTAAAATATTATTTTTAGTCATAATTTGTCATTATTATTATTATTATTATTTCTTTTTTTTTCATTTGTGAGCCTAAACACAAAATTATTAGACTTCTGTTTTGTTTACCCTTATATAAATTAACCATGGTTTCACTACAGTAACTATAGTTTAACCATGGTATTTAGTTAAAACTTAGTTACCACACAATTAACCATGGTTACTACAATATTACTGTAGTAAAAAAAAGATATGTTGTTATTTTAACATGAATTTACTCCAGAAGCTGTGGTGTAGTAGTGTCTGAAGAGGTGGGCATACTGTGAAATTATGAAAGATTCAATCACGTCTGAAATGAACGTTCTGATTGGTGGATCAGCTTAGTCGGACTGTCTGTTTTTCCCATGCCATCAGTTGCGCTCCCGCAGCTCCGTGCGCATTTAGAGAGAATCTCTGTACACTTTAAAAAATATATATATACTATATATATACAGTTCACTCAATGGTGCTGCAGCATCGCGTTAGTAGATTGAAAAAGTTCTGGGTCAAAAGACCACTCGTTGTTCTGGCGGCCATCCGTATCATCACTTGTTTCAAGTGGACATACGCAAAATCCTAAGAAAGACAGGTGGGCATACGGTGTATACCTGCATGTGCCCTAGACTACACTACTGTCCAGAAGCCGTTTCTCTGATTTTCTATCATTACCTCTACAAGGCACTGATCCCTCTTGTTTGAACGAGCCTTGTGACGGCGCAAGCGCTTGTCTGCTTGTGTCTCTCAGCATGCATGTTAAGATGAGCGGAAGAAGAAATAGTTCCCATACCGCACAAGTATTTGCTAATATAGCCTAATCCTATTTATTTTACTTTGAAGCTTATGATTATTGTTCATGTTCATGGTAACCAAATAAAAAATGTTAGAATCAATATTTTTGTGTGAGGATCGATATTTTTGATACTATATCAGTATCAGAAGTATCGATACTTTAGGATCGATCCGTCCATCCCTACTGGGGTGTCAAACACGCAACCCATAAAAAGGGATGATTTAAGTGGAAAAAATACTTAAAAACATTCCTGTTGATTTAGCCTATTACATCGATATAATGATCTTTTTTAGCTACAGCAGGGCAGATAAACATTTTAATTTGTGGTGTTGCATGGATATTATAACTTGCATCATTGGTGGAATGTATTTTAATTACGCACAACATTCAGCATCTCCCGTGGCACTAATGACAACATGGACAACAAAGGATAAATATCAGAGGTAATATCTTTCTATTATTTCCAGAATTATTGTTTTTACTAAGTGGGTTTATAATAAGGTACAAACAGTTTCTTTGCATTAATGTTCAATTTTAGACGATTTGCTAAAGCTATCCAGCCCAGATTGCTTTTATATTACCCCAATAGTAATTAAAGCAGCATATAATTTGTCCTGGACTTACAATGTTTGCTGCTCCAATTTTCCCCAACGCTGAATCTCCAGAGTCACAACTAAAGAAATTATATTTTACCCAAGTTTTGATTTTGCAATTAGAATGAGGCCGTGAAAATTTCTCCAAATGACTCGCCAACTCAACGAGTTATAGGTTTGAATCAGTCTGACGAATCCTTCACTGAATGAACTCAATGAAACACAGCAGCTAAATTATGTCTGATTCACTAATTAAACCCCAACTGTTTTGTGTACAAAATTTGTTAAAAACTTAATTCATTACACTTGTTGTTCAAATTATAACATTAAGATAAGATAGACAATTCTTGTAATAAATGGTAATAAATGTTTTTTATAATTTTAATGCATATATACAGTATACTGTATATATCATATATACACATGTATTAACAGTTCGGCCCTCATACAGTTAGACCAATCTGGGCCTCGACCAACAATGAGTCTGACACATCTGCTTTAACCCATCATGTCCTGCAGGCTCTCTCCCTTCTTACACTCTTTCCCATGTTAGGGTGCTGTGCTACAATCACAACGCTGCCTCACACGAAACAGTTTGAGAGAAGATGCAGAGCATTACAACTGGAATGAAACATTAGCAATGAAGCTGATGTTGTCAGCAGTTTAGAATGCAAATCAAGTTATGAATAATGCTACAGAAGTAATTTAAATGCTTAGTGTTTCATACAGTATGTTAAAGGAGATGAACGCTGACTAGTGTGCATGCTGACTTGTTCTAAGACACTGAAATGTGTTTGGTGGCAAAAGGAAGAGAGATCAGTGAGACTGGGGAATCAATCAATCTGAAGATTATAGGATTACTGTGTTTATTGTGTGCAATCACACACAGCTGTGGGATTAGCAATCACAACCACATGGGAAAAGTGAAGAAGAACATAAAACTCTGATCAATATTTAAAACATAAAGATCAAAAACAAAAAAAATCATATTTTTTATATATTGTTTTAATTTTCTTCTAAGACTAAAACGTGATTCTTATGAGCTACAACATGATTTGGTATGCTGGTTGACTTTGGTCTGTACTGGGAGGTACAGATGTGGAAACTGGAGGTTCACTAAGAAAGAATTATGCCCACTGGAAGCAATGTTAACAGTTTGTAACAGGATTCATAAAAGGAATTATGAGATTCAGATGACAGTGCAAACACAGACAAAAATTTGCGCTGAATGTAATTTATTGATGCAGTTTCCCTTGGTTCTGTGTGCTAGCAATCTAGCAATGCTCTTTTCCATCATTTGATCATTATATACTCAATTACTACAGCCATAATACCAGGCTATAACACACTTTTTCATAATTTGATCATCTTTTACTCAATTACTGTGGCCATAATCAATGGAAAGTGTACACAAACATCTCTTTTAATAAAATCTTTCAGCAGCCTATAATAGCACAACATTAATTGCACTGGGCTAACAGCACAGAGTTTTGGGAATAAAGCGCAATCTATAATGTGCCTAATTTATATATAAAGGAGCTGTGTTTGCACTAAAAAGAATGACAATGAATTTAAATATGCGTGCTGCAGCACTGAACCATCGCATGTAGCAGCCAGTCAAGTTGGACTGTTAGTAGTTGGTGGTTAGTAAATAAGACGCAGGGTTTTGCGCTGAAATACTGTGCAGCTGTTTAGTAAATTCACCCCGATGTATCCCAGATATTGTGGGTTGGCTGTAGATGTTTTGTTAGGTAGAGCTGTCTGTTTTTCATTCTACTCTAGCCTCTGGGGGCCAAATTTAATTTAAATGATAATTTGATGTCATTATTAAGACCTTTCTGTAACTCATATACATTTCTGTCAAGTATGATATGAGATTATGTTTTATGAGAGAGAAAGTGTGTGTGTGTGAAACTGTTAAAGATAAAACTGAAAGAGAGGAAAGGTCTGATTGCTGGTCATTTGTATGTTTGGGAGGAGGGGAAAAGCATATGAGATTAACTCATTTCATTGCATAAAGTAAAATGATACAATCTTTAGTTATTGACTATTTTACAAAGGGACAAGCCCTTTGACATTTCCTACCCCTGTTCCTGTAACAATAGAAAATACATCAACACAGGGAAGAAAACTGTGCTTGTCAAGCGGATTCAAGGGGTCTTTAAAGGAATATTCCGTTGTTGTGCAAAATCCCTTGTCAAAATCCTATCCCCCATGGGCTCTACCGTATATAGGCTGCAGGAATTAAAGCCCATTTTAGGTAGCCTACTTTTACCCAGAACTAGTACTTTTTGTCGTTTTCGCACATGAAGAACTACAGTTCCTCATAGTCGTTAAGAGGGACTCTAGACAGACTTTTTAGCTTCTACTAAAGGGTAGGTACTTCTGCCCTATGAAGAGGGACTGTGGGAAGTGCTGCAACCTGTATGATGCACAAAGCAATGAGAAACGCGAGGAGTCGGCAGTTGCCATGAGTACAAATTGTAGCTGCTAGCCTGCTACTCAGAGTATTGCACTAATTTTCCAGTTCCCTAAACAGAAATAACATAAAACCAACAAAGTATCCAAAGAGTATCGCTTGTTTCACATATGTGTGTGTGAGGGGTGAGCAGAGCTTCTACGGATTGGCCCCATTCACTTCCATTGTGCCTCACTGTAACCCAGATTTGTGCTTTTATTAAAGAAAAGGAGGGACGAGTCAAAATACATTTTTGTGGTAATCAGTATTATGCCACAAATGCTGTCAACTGAGCTTAACTTGAACCCGGAATATTCCTTTAAGCACAATCAGTGTAAGAATATGTCTATCTAAGGATTTTGCACATGCTCATCTAAAATGAGTAATGATACCCATGGCCGCCAGAACAACGAGCAGGCCTTGACCCATAACTTTTCAATCTACTGAGGTGATGCCACAGCATAAATAAATGTACAGAGATTAAAAGCGAATGGAGCAGTGGGAGTTGGGAGCGCTGAACTGAAGGTACGAGCAAGATAGACAGTATGACTCAGATCAGTACTCAATTGGAGCCCTCATTTCAGAAGTGATTGGATATTTGTCATCCAATCATATTTTCGGTTTCTTTAAGGGACGGGGCATTTCTAGCATCTACAGTGAAATGCTGATGTGCCCGCAGTGCTCTAGTCATCATAATTTTCATTGTAAATTACAAGAAGCACATTATAAGTACACAGATAAGCACATTAGAGTACACAAATAAAACAAATAACCATTAATTCTCATGGATATGGTATAATATGACATGTTAGCGTGAACATTGCTTCACTCATATAAGATATACAGTGCTTAACAGTTTATTATATATTAGGTTATGTATGTATTGGTTTATTAGATTAAGTATAAAGCATTACCTATTTTACTAGTAATACAAAAGAACAGCTAATCAAACCTATTTGTTTAATTAGATTTAATATCAAGTTAACATACCATAGTTTTAAGTAGTGTACTGTACATCAAGCAACCAAGAAACTGCCTAACCCTGTCTTATTCTTGATGAATGCACAGTATTCCCACTACACTACTGTATATAGTTATATTTTCATTAACATGCATCATTTGTACTATTTAAAAGTATTTAAACTAATTTGTAGAACATGTGCTAAAATGGTATCAATTTAAGAATACTGGCAGTCCCGTGAGTGTCACAGAAGTGTTTCAGTTAAGTGCACATTTAAAAAGAGCTTCTTTCCCTCGCCTTTGCTATGTGTAATTTGAATCAAATGTTTATTTTTGGTTGATTTTGACTGTAAATATTTTAAAAGAGACATTATTCAATTACAAATGGATCTCATCTTTGGACATGGAATGAGTCAAACCAAACTTTTACTCTCAACAGGTAGATCTCAGTGATGAACTTCTTTGCCACTATACTACTCAATCACTGATGAGTGAAATCTGAACATTTATCAGCCAGTGGCTAATCACAGATATTGTTAGTAGCATAGTGCAATATTTGGTCACATTTGCAAGTGATTTACACGCATTGTAGAGGGTTGCTCAAAGATCAATCTTGGGATTTAAGAAACTATAATGAGATTGTTCAAATGAAGATCTTGATATATTAGAAAATGAAAATCAATATTTATACCCAGCCCTACATACATACTCACCGTCATAACACACATACAATCAGCACTTGCTCCCGTTTGAACTCTCCATACAGTGTGGGATCCCACTGACAACTATCCCTTTTCATTTTAAGCTCTGGGTTTGAATTAGAGCTCCTACAGTAAAAGATTTGCTCCATGTGGTAGCATCTAAATTAACTGTTTTTATATATATGATATAAGTCAAAAAATATTATTTAACATCACAATCAACCTGAATACATTAGGTTACACAAACAAAACTAATTTAACAGGTAGAAATACCTCCTTAAGGTAACAGTTACAGGTTACCACCTTTTGCAGTGTAAGACGTTGGTACAACATGCCTGTTAAATGAACATCCCTACCCCTAAAATAAGAGGGAAATGATAGGTTGATAAGAATGGTGTTCAAGTCCCTAACCATAATATCAACCCAAAACCTAATCCTAAAGTCTTATTGTTAATAGGAATGCTGCTCCAGACCAGGACCAAGGATATTAATTAAGGCACATGTGCTACGTGGCTAAATGTAATATGTAAGTCGTTGAACATGCCACCATCTATCCCAAATCGCCTACATCTCTGGAGAGCACATACTGTGCTCTTGGTGGGAAGTCTTGCTGGTGATTTCCTGTCTGTGTGGTCCAGTCTGTGGAGAAATAGTTTTTATGAAAAGAGCCAACTATAGCAAGCAATAATCAAAGAAGGATTTCACCCTCGGCTGCACTCTCAACAGGATTAAGATGCACCACTCACTGACATTAGTCACTAAAGCCTTTTAGCTCAGTCAACAGTGCGAAGACAGGAGAGAGAGCCCTTCAGTCAGTTACCAGGGTACAGCTGCTCAGTGTTATACAGTATATGTATAAGTAGAGATAAACAATTAATCAAAATAAATTAGAAATCGTGATATCGGAGAAATCGTGATATCGGGGCCTGGGTAGTTCAGCGAGTATTGACACAGACTACCACCCCTGGAGTCGTGAGTTCGAATCCAGGTCGTGCTGAATGATTTCAGCCAGGTCTCCTAAGCAACCAAATTGGTTGCTAGGGAGAGTAGAGTCACGTGAGGTAACCTCCTCGTGGTCGCTATAATGTGTGCTTCTAGCTTTCGGTGGGGCGCGTTGTGAGTTGTGCGTGGATGCCACGGAGAATAGCGTGGGCCTCCACACGTGCTACGTCTCCACAGTAACGCCCTCAACAAGCCACATGATAAGATGCGCGGATTGACGGTCTCAGACGTGGAGGCAACTGAGATTTGTCCTCCGCCACCCGGATTGAGGCGTGTCACTACGCCACCACAAGGACTTAGAGCGCAATGGGAATTGGGCATTCCATATCGGAGAGAAAAAAAAAAAAGAAAAAAAAAATTGCGATATCACCTTGTGCGATTATTAAACTGCAAAGGGTTACAATTTAATTAAATAAATAACTACTCTGCTTGTGCTGCTAAAAGTTTAAAGTTTATGGGCTCTGTACTGTTTGTATTGTGTTAATGCATTTTTACAGTGTTTTCAGAGTGATTCTGTGCTACACAAATCAATTTTGTTCTCAGAGTGACAGATGTGCTCCGCATTCGGTTCCGTTTGCTTATGTGCGCTGAGCGCGTCTGTGGCAGGGCAGGGCAAGCGGGGTGGAGCAATAATGCCGCGGAGCGATGCCGAGATGTACACCTGGGGCGAATTATTAACTGTTAGTGATTACGGCAATGGCGGGCGAGGGATAAAGCTGCGACCAGAGCTGTAGTCGAGAGAAAGATACCGGGAGAGAGAGAAACAACGACGCTGTGTATGTGCATCAATGTTTTATGTCTGAGCTTTCTTTAAGAAATGTCGAACGTTGGATGTGCACCCGCTTCCTTCTTACCCAGACAAGCAGAGATCTTTCACACTGGTGCTGAAACCCGGGAAAGGAGGAAGAGCACACTGTCTGGGAGAAGTCGGCGCTGCCATCCGCCAGGGGGCGGAGGAGCTCGTTGTCGTCCGTCAGAAGACGGAGGAGCTGCTGCCGTCCACCAAGGGATGGAGGAGCCATACATAAACAGTGTCTCTATCCCTCCCGGGGTCTCTCTCTCAGCTGCAGCTCTGATAGTGGCTTTATCCCTTGCCCGCCATTGTCTCCTGGCAGATGGCAGTGGGTTCCTCCGGCCTTGGGATGACGGCAGCAACGAGTACTCCCAGGACAGTGTGCTCTTCCTCCTTCCCGGGTTTCGGAACCAGTGTGAAAGATCTAGACTCCTCTGGGCAAGAAGGAAGCGGGAGCTGGGTGCACATCCAACGTTCAACATTTATTAAACAAAGCACAGACATAAAACACTGATGCACACACACAGGGTCGTTGTTTCTCTCTCTCTCCCAGTATTTCTCTCTCGACTGCAGCTCTGGTCATGGCTTTATTCCTTGCCCGCCATTGCCGTAATCACTAACAGCTGGGTGAGATCATTCGCCCCAGGTGTACATCTCGGCCTCGCTCCACGCCATCACCGCTCCACCCCGCCTGCCCCGCCACAGCGTCATGCTTAAAATGCTCCAGATTCACTTTAATTTCAGTTTTGGGTAATTCCAAATATGTCTTGAACGATACAAGTTAATACAGAAATACAAATAATAAACCCAATGGCACTGCGACAGAGAAAAAAAGATGTTAAAATCAGGAGCACATTATACAGTTGTTGTGAATGTGAAGTCAGCTACACACACAAACTCTTCATTCAGATGTCGCCAAAAAAAAAAAAAAAAAAAATGGCTTGACTGTTTAGAACTCATTGGTTTAAAAGGATAGTTCACCCAAAAATGAAAATTCTCTCATCATTTACTCACCATCATGCCATCCCAGATGTATATGACTTACTTTTGCTGAACACAAAGATTTTTAGAAGAATATCTCAGCTCTGTTGGTCCTCACAATGCCAGTGAATGGGTACCAAAGTTTTAAAGCTCCAAAAAGCACAAAAAGTCAGCATAATCATAATCCATGACTCCAACGATTAAATCTTTGTCTTCATAAGCAATATGATGTGTGGGTGAGAAACAGGTCAATATTTAAGTCATTTTTTAATATAAAATTCTTATCCCTGCCCAGTAAGCGGTGATATGCACAAAGAATGCAAATCGCCAAAAATACAAGAAGATGAATGTGAAAGTGAAAGTGAAGATTTATAGTAAAAAAGGACTTAAATATTGATCTTCTTCCACAATAATCATATAACTTTTATGCTCCCTTTATGTGCTTTTGTAGCTTTAAAATTGTGGTACCCATTCACTTGCAATTAATGGACCAACAGAGCTGAAATGTTCTTCTAAAAATCTTTGTTTGTGCTCTGCATGAAGACAGAAAGTCATCTGGGATGGCGTGAGGATGAGTAAATGAAGAAAGAATTTTTTGGGTGAACTATTCCTTTAACTTGACTGCACAGCAATGCCCAGTGAAAGTTAAGATTTTATTACAGAAATATATTACTATTGTATAATAGTGAGGATAATAATAATAATAATCAATCTAATATTATAATACAATTATATAATATTTAAGTTTACTGGGTTTCAAAAAAGATGAGGAAGAATTGCTTGTTTACCATAGAGCAAATGCAATATTTTGCAGTTACAGATGCCATTGTAGAAATGTAAAATTCACAGTCAGAAATTATATTTAATATCTATTTAATCCACGAGTGAAAGTGTCCAATAACAGAATGGTTACTGAGATTAATCGAGTATTTGGCTGGTCATGTGATCCTAACAAGGCAGCCCCCATGACGAGACCCTTTCCATCAGGAGACCCTCTCCCACAGCTTTTATAATGTTACTGATATGACTGGAATCTCCATCTCATGTGAGTGGACATGATTTTATACTTATGTTTCAAAATTAATATTTATTTCTTAAGGAGTAAAACATGTTTTAATGAGGGAAAAACAAAATCACTGAGTGCATCTTTAAAGGGACAGTTCACCCAAAAATTTTAATCTCATCATTTACTCACTCTGATGTCATTCCAAATGTATACAAATTTCTTTCTTCTGTGAAACACAAGAGGAGAATTTTTAAAGAATGTTGATGCTGCTCTCGTTTTCCATACAATGAAAGTAAATGTAATTGTGCACCAAGTCCCTGTGTGCACACAACATGTCCCGAGAGTGAGCTAGGATTAGCCAATCGTCGAGATAGTTGAGAATGCGAATGCCCACTTCCCTTAACGGGGCAAGGGCTGCCTCTGCGACCTTCGTGAAGACTCGAGGGGACAAGGCCAGGCCGAAAGGGAGGACCTTGTACTGATACACCTGACCCTCGAATGCAAACCGCAGGAAGGGTCTGTGTTGAGGTAAAATCGAGATGTGAAAGTACGCGTCCTTCAGGTCTACCGCCGCGAACCAACCGGACGCTCACCAGAATGCGTTTTTGCGTCAGCATCTTGAACGGGAGTCTGTGTAAAGCCCGGTTCAGTACTCGCAGGTCCAAGATTGGCCGCAACCCACCACCTTTTTTTGGTACAATGAAGTAGGGGCTGTAATACCCCTTCTTCATCTCGGCCAGAGGGACAGGTTCTATCACACCATTCAGAAGGAGGGTAGCGATCTCCGCGCACAAGGTAGCAGCATTTTCGTCCTTCACCAAGGTGAAGTGGATACTGCTGAACCTGGGCGGATGCCTGGCGAACTGAATTGCGTTGCCGAGTCGGACGGTCCGGACCAGCCATCTTCTTTACAAGATTGTAAAGCGCAAGCCACGTCATCGGACGTACCGGCAGGTGGGGCCTCACGGCGGGGCGGAGCTCGAGGTGCCACACCATGTCGTGGCCGTGCTGAGTCTAGGGACATCGAAGCACTTACCTGGCTCCGTGTTACTACTTGCCACAGCTGGGCACGCAGGGGCGAGGAGACCGCCGCTGGAGCGCCAATCCTGCAAGGAAAAACCCGTGGACGGTGGTCGTGATGACACACACTGGGTATGTGACCCACGGAAGGAGGAGACCGCTCTTTTGCTGAACTGTTGGGTACTGCAGCCACTTGGACATGCGGCGAAATCAAATAAAAAAGGCAATAAAAGATTCTCCACCCGGCCCTCCACCGGGGGATGGAGTGGTCTTACTACCAGCTCCAATGCAGTGGGTTTCGTCGACCCTGGGTCGCCCGTCTCAGGGCGCTTTGACGACCTCCGTGGGTTCTTAGCGGCCGGTGCAGTGGTATCCTGTAAAGACGCGTCTTTAAAAAGACGTTCCGCGTGTGCCGCTCTTTTAGAGAAATATACTCTTTCAGAAAAATATACTCTCTTTTTTCTGCCGAAGCGCCCAGGGGCGTTCTCTGCAGTGCACCAGTGCAGAGGAGGGAGAAGCTGCTGAAATGCACTGTCAGATCCAGCAGAGGTGAATGAACAGTCGTGAGAATTCAGCTCAATGAGCATGACCGTTCGGCTCCGAAGAGAAAATCTGAATGAGTGGTTGCATACCGGCTCCTTTTATACCCGTATGTCCGGGGGAGTGGCATGCAAATACAACTCGCCAATTTTCATTGGCCTTTTATCAAAGACCAGAGGTGTTTCGGGCTCCCAAGAGTGACCCCTAGTGTCACTACTTCGACACAACGTCGAGTGAGTGAGAGATAGGGAACACAAAACTTATGTGACCCATTTGAATTCTACAGAGAACATTCTAGTATAAAGCGCTATATGGAGGAAGTCAAACCTCTCACACTGCTAGACAGCACATACATCATAAACAGCACTGACGAGATAAAGAGAAGCCAAATAAATCGTCAGTTTTTAAAATACACATCATACTAAAATATACAGTATATATATTTTTAATGCAGTAACACTAACTGGTAACTTATATTAAATCTATTAGGGCGAATCTATAAGACTTTAATTTATTACAACTGTGAAAGTTGTAGTAAAAGGTTTCTAAATGTGTTTAGGCTATTAGCTGTTTCATAACAAATACTAGTTTTTTTTTGTTTTTGATTTTTAGAAAAGACTTTCAACATTAACCTAACCACAGTAATATGAGGCCACCCATGGTCTTCCAAAATGGCCTTGTCATTAAAAATGCCACTGTTAAACAATGGTAGAACAATGGTAAACTTTCATATGCAAGTACAGTTTGAAGGGGTTGAAACATCCATGAATTATGGACAAGTTTTTGACAAATGTTCCTCCTGTTCTATCCTACTCCTGTTCTAACTGACATTTGCCTTTGGATATTTTATAGGTTGCTTAAACCATTAGGCCTGTGTCCTGCTAAACTCACTTCATTCTTGTTTAAATAAAATGTGCAAACAAATGCATGTAGTTACAGTCTCCAGTTACCTTTATCACTTTTTGCGAGGTGGGGGATTTTGGCTAGTGAAAATGCTGAGTAGCTAGTGACCTTGGAAAACTACTAGCCACAGTGGCCGGTGAGCCAAAAAGTTAATTTCAAACTCTGTATATATACAGTATATGCCCCCACATTTTGAACTTTTGGGCATTTGTGTGACAGCAGTAGGAATTGTGTCAAACATAATACATAAATAATAACAAACAGTAAATACACAACATTCACAAACACTGGGGGGTTTGTGTAACAAAACCATTCAGAGGCTGAACATCCAGCACCAAAAAAGAGGGGGAGACAGTAGGCCAAATATTATCAAATCAAAATGTGAAAACACACGAACATGCGCCACAATTTGTCAAATCATTTCTACTCTCCAGCCTGCCTTGTACACAGTTGCTTTGACAGCTGCTCTTTGCAACTATTGTTCCGACTGTAGTAACGACATCAGCAGGCTTCTTTCGGTGGCAGTAGACTGACCAAGTAAGTGAGAAGGCTAAACCGGGCTCATGTGCCACTGAATTGATGACAATGCTGCATGTCTGGAGTCCAAGATTTATCGTTTTAATTCATGTGATAAGCACATATGTTCTAATCCAGATTTCACTGAGGTGTCCTGAAATCACCATATAGAGTGTGAACTTCAGCAGCCTCAATAAAGCTGATGTGTTTAATACTTTGGTAAATTTTGTCTCGTATCCCGAGACGACTTTTAAGTAAGCCATTTGTAGGCTGATTTTACCTATCGGTTAAATTTGTATTCAAATTAATTATATGTTATGCCGAATAATTAATGGAATCAATTGCAAATAATCACATTTATCGGTGTTTTTCAATATATTCAAATTCAATATATTACAATCAAAATGATGATACATTATTTTGTTGAGTCACTTTTTGCTGGTTTTCAACATCTCTAGTAGCCATAAACAGCAAATTTTTGGATGCTGTGTCAAGTTAAATGTAGTCGAGACCTCTGCATTCAGTTGTGCATTGTCCAGTTGTCTTTGAGCAGCTGTTGGTTTGCCTACACAGCTGGAGCTGCACTGACTGCCCCCTGCTTACTGTGACTTGCAAAAAACATGGTGTTATTTTAAGCTTGAATTGCTTGATGAAAACAAAGCCAGGGGGCATTTTAATAGTGTTAATTGTTTAACATGTTGTTTCTTTATGTAATTATCACAATGAATTAACACATTAAATTGACTGCCTTACTAAAAATGTAACACTGTGCCCTTGTGGCGCTATCAAAACATTCCTGTTTTTTTGAGCGACCCATCCTTTCTGGCACAGCAACAATGGCTTGACCAATGATGAGAGTTTGTAATGGGACAACCTGTTTGTACAATAAATAGAAGATGGGCGGTGTTTTCTGAAATCTGTTTTTTAGAACAGTGATTATTTTTGCAATTCGATTTGTTGACGTCAGTAAGGTTGGGAACTGAGAACCGGTTCTTGTACAGAACCGGTTCCATTCTTAAAAAAATACTGAAATCATATGATCTTCGTGACTTTCAGTTCCATTAATGGTTCTCCTGCATGCTATTTTTCGCTGATGTGACTGCAACACTGTCCTCAAATACTCTGACAGTGTTTCCAGCAGTGCATCTCTGCAGCAGTGCTGCCCTCTACTTACACTACAGCGTAAAAACAAACAGTTCTACCGGTGCATTTAATTTCCAATCGAACGAGTCTCGAGCCGGCTCATTTTACAGCACGAAACATATGTGCTTCCTGTACAGTTCGATTCCCGAAATAATTATTCAAAGGAGCCAGTTCTTTTGAATCAACAGCGCAAAACATATGGTGCTTCCGGAATAGTCTGATCCCAAAAGAACCATTCTAATGAGCTGCTTCTTTTGAATTTACAGTGCGAAACATTCAGGGCTTCCAGTATACAAGTAATCTTATACTGATGTGCAAGTTATGAATGTCCAACTCTAAATTAAATAAGAACTGTTGAAGTCTCACAAGCCTGAAGTACAACATTAGGCTACAAAACACAGTCTAAACTGTCTCTAATTAAAGATACACAAGTCTTGCTGTAATAAGTGGAATTTTATAAAATAATAAATGAATTAATGAAATATGCCATCACATTTCATGTTGATTTAGATTTCTTTATTTAAAATACAGTTAGGATCTATTATTGGATTGTATTTATGTCTCTAAAAAGTCTGCAACACACCTTTTACAAGAACTGTATTAAATGTATTTCTGATTTATTATATCTGCTCTGTAGAAATCTGAAATGATCTCATTATTTGGTAACAGACAGCAGAGTGTAGTAAATGCAATAAGAATTGCATTTCTCATTTCTAAATAATTTAAAAAAAAATAAAAAATAAAAAAAGTACTAAAAGAATTACTGGAACCGTTAAGGAACCGGAATCGTTAAGAGGAATCGGAAACGGAATCGTAAAATTCCTTACGATTCCCAACCCTAGACATCAGTGGCATAAGAAATTACACACTTCAGCTTTAAGTAGAAAGAGAAGCTATCATCAAATAGTACTGTATGTTCTATTAGATATAAATAGATTGAATTTTCCCCTTGCATGCCTGCAAATGACTTCAAGGCTTATATTTCACAACCATAACATCCGGCACACACATACTAATGAAGGTGTGTGGCTTATCGTCTTGATTTACATACATATTTATGAAGGTGCATGCATACTTATGTGTAAAGTGTAAAGCTTATAATTTGCAGTCAAATATATATAATTATAAAGGTGTATGGCTCTCCATCTTTATTCTATAGTGTTGAGTTTAATTCAGTAAGTAAAGTATTTGTATACAGTCCACGAACCCAATACTGATTATCAAGGCTCATGAGTGACTGAAGGACGGTCCTGGAATGAGGACACGGCACACTTACACATCACTCCCTAAGAGGGAGGCAAAGAGAAATAGAGAGAGAGAGAGGGAGAGAGAGAAATAGAGAGAGAGAGAAATGGGGGGGGGAGAGAGAGAGAGAGAGAGAGGGACGGATCGGAACCATGGTTCTGTTGCCGTGGAAACCCCTTTCTGGACACTTTCCAGGCTTTGTAATGATTTCCCATTTACCCCTCAGAGAGAAAGAGAGCAAAGTGTCTCCTTCAATATCAACATGCAACACATACTACACTCAGCAAACAGGAACACATATACAGTATAATCATACACCAGAAGACCCATGTCACTCTAACAGTTAAAAAAAACCCCTGTCTTCATTCACAATTGTCACGGCAAAATTTCTATATATTAATTTTGAAACATGCCAGATGTGTAGTATATTGATTCTGCTCATACCACTCTAGCAGAACTGAACAACAGACACTCCCAAATGGTTTTCAGAAGCTGCACTCTCTGATCAGGTCCTGTTGTATCCCTTTAAAGCGATGACCTGCACCTTTTTTGCCAATTCACTTCCTTCTAATAAGATTACGGATCTCCCATCACTGTCCTTGTCATTGCTGTAATCACATTAGTGGGGCACTCATATTAGGTAGAATACATCTCTCAGGAATGGTTAACGCTACAATACACCTGTCCTAAAAATGCACCTTCATGCAAGGTTCAAGCAGAAATTTGCTTGAGGATTATCCTCGGGTGGTTGCCTTCAGGAAGAAAATATTTGTGGTACACATACACTGGCGGCCAAAAGTTTGGAATAATGTACAGTTTCGGAAGGAAATTGGTACTTTAATTCACCAAAGTGGCATTCAACTGATCACAAAGAATAGTCAGGACATTACTGATGTAAAAAACAGCACCATCACTATTTGAAAAATCATTTTAGATCAAATGTAGACAGGCCCCATTTCCAGCAGCCATCACTTCAACACCTTATCCTTGAGTAATCATGCTAAATGGCTAATTAGGTACTAGAAATTCACTTGCCATTATATCAAACACAGCTGAAAGCTATTCGGTTCGTTAAATGAAGCTTAACATTGTCTTTGTGTTTGTTTTTGAGTTGCCACAGTATGCAATAGACTAGCAGGTCTTAAGGTCAATATTAGGTCAAAAATGGCAAAAAAGAAACCGCTTTCCTTAGAAACTCACCAGTCAGTCATTGTTTTGAGGAATGAAGCCTATACAATGCTTGAAATATGCCAAAAAACTGAAGATTTCATACAAAGGTGTACACTACAGTCTTCAAAGACAAAGGACAACTGGCTCTAACAAGGACAGAAAGAGATGTGGAAGGCCCAGATGTACAACTAAACAAGAGGATAAGTACATCAGAGTCTCTAGTTTGAGACATAGATGCCTCACATGTCCTCAGCTGACAGCTACATTGAATTCTTCCTGCTCAACACCAGTTTCATGTACAACAGTAAAGAGAAGACTCAGAGGTGCAGGCCTTATGGGAAGAATTGCAAAGAAAAAGCCACCTAAGGAAAGGTTAGAGTGGGCAAAGAAACACAGACATTGAACAACAGATAATTGGAAAAGAGTCTTATGGATCTTAACCCCATTGAGCTTTTGTGGGATCATCTAGACTGTAAGGTGTGTGAGAAGTGCCCGACAGACAGCCACATCTATGGCAAGTGCTACAGGAATCGTGGGGTAAAATGTCACCTGAGTATCTGGACAAACTGACAACTAGAATGCCAAGGATCTGCAAAGCTGTTATTGCTGCATGTGGAGGATTTTTTGATGAGAACTCTTTGAAGTAGTTTAAGTAGTTCTGAAATTTTTCACGTTATTAATGTCCTGACTATACATTGTGATCAGTTGAATGCCACTTTGGTGAATTAAAGTACCAATTTCTTTCCATAAGAGAAAAATCTGTACATTATTCCAAACTTTTGGCTGCCAGTGCAAGCAGAAGTGTAATGGTCCATATTTTCCTGAAGTTCATGTTTTGGAATATCCATAGCTTTGCTGATGGAGATGGTCAACCCATCTGCCCAAAGGCTGTCAAATACAGAAACCTCTCTATATTTCTCTAATGCATATCAAAATTCTATCCAACTCCTCTTCTGGGTCTGCTTTTATACATTTATCCCTCCTTTACTAATTTCAATATTATAAGAGTAGATGTTTTTTGACAAAAGCACAGTAGTGATGTTGCACAGCAGTGGTTTTTATCCCTAAATATGTTGTAGTATTGATCTCCAGAATGCTAGCCTACCAATCCAGACGCGAGCGGTTGTGTGTATACATATCCAACTTTGGGCTGAACACATCAGAGAAAACTGAGTGTTCTTCCTTAATTAAAATGAACAATCCAGGGATTAAAAGTGTGTCAGTGTAAATCCACTCTCGAAGACTGAATGGAAAGCTGGGAGCCAAGAAATTCATTTGACTCTTTTAAAGGCAATGCTTCACCAGCTCACAACTTGCTGTTCAATTTAGAAATGGCATTCTGAAGTCATAATCACATCTCCCAAATAAATAAAGATGTAAAGCGTGTATCGTAAATTTGTTAAATTAACACAGTTCTGACCTTGTTCAACACAGTAGAACACTGCATGAATGAAGTGAGTCATGACTCAATCATGATCCAGTGTGTAGGTTGTGTGTTCACGTACAGGAATGACAAATCTGAAGGAATGACAATGAAGGAAAGGGGAATAATGTGTGTGTATATGTGTGTATGAGAAAGAGAGAGAGAGAGAGAACTTGTGTTTACAATGTGACCTCTCCATCACGTTGGCTCTGGCTCCTCTTCGGGCTCTCGAGACACAGATGAGTGCTCTTCTTATATTAGACACTGCCATTCTCAAACAGCTCTAAACCAGCACTTACGCAGCTACTTACACAATGGAGCTCACTAGAAGAAGGTCAAAGCCACTGTGATTGGCTAAAGAATTTGTAGCTCATTCTAAATGCAATACACACAGACACATGGTTGCTTTGCTTTCCTTTCACTGTCACCAAGCATCATTCACTGTTTCCTCAACCTCATTTTCTCTCATGCTCCCCCATTCCACAAATCATTATTCCCTCTCTTACATCTCACACTTTCCTCTCATCTGAGCTTAGAACAAACAGCTCATCCTCATCGCCATGGAAACAGTGGAACAACAGCAGGTTCCCTAGTGTTACTGGGGGGTTGGGCATCTTGTCTCAATCAATCTTTTCCCTCCTCTTTCCCTCTTCTCCCTGTCTCATGCCGGTATTCACATTCATACTCTCTGCACACAGATCTTCTCTAAGGACCCAGCCAGTATGCACACATGGTGCTGGATTCAGGCCATTCTGATAGCTACGATAACAATAACCACACAAACAGTCAGGGCCGTGGGAAGATGATTTAAGTTGGGGGTGCTATAGTGGGAGGTAGGGCTGGGCGATATGTAAAAAATATTTTATCGATAACCGCCTTAAAAAATATTGTGAAATACGATTATATCGTCAACCCCCCTGCCAAGGGTCAGTGAATATTTTTGCTTTATTGATTTTGTTTTAAATAATACATAAATCTATTTAAACACAAAAAACATAAACAAAAGACATTTCTAAATTCAAATTGCAATGTAAACTTAATTAAAAAAGCATTTAAAATAACAAAGTGATCAAAAAATCTTATTTAACCACTTCCCCAAATCCAAACATTTACCATCTCCAACGCAAGCAAACAGATGAAAGATTACTATTAGCCTACAGATTAAGAATTAAAGACAATTACAAATGTAAAGGTAATAATAATCATAATAAAAAGCCTAATAAATTCCCTTATGTTCCCAAAAAATGCTGCCAAATGTGTGTTCTTATCGAATTTGTGTTTGTATTGCATTTTGGTAATACAGTTAAAGCTGCCTAAAGAAAATAAAATAGAACTCAATTTTAGGTTCAAGGTGAACGTGTCTTGTATTATTTTATAATTTAATCACTTTCGTCTTTGTTTCTTTAATCCAAAAATATATATTACTGAATCTTTCGTTCACATTGCATGTTAACTGTGAACTAGTCCGTGGAAATAAAGCGAACTAAACTCACAGCACCTCCTAAGATGATCGGAGATCATTTGCAGCATTCTCATAGATGACAGTATTCTTGCAAACAGTTTTCAGACAGATGAAACAGAGAAAAAAGAGTGAAAACTCCTTACATATTGCCTGTTTCACGAGACAGAGGGTGCTTCTCATTTCCTAAATTGTGCATCCTCGTTTCCTCGTTCCTCCGCTCTTGAGCCCGTGACCTGGAAACCGATCGAAGTCCGCCATCATTAAAGACGTACCAATTCTCTACATGCACCACGAGGAGGCAGGGATCGAGGACAGAGGAAGTTTATCGAGGACGCTCGAGCGAGGAAACACCGGAGCATCATATGCCGAAGACTTTTTGGTCGAAGCATCTGACGCACGTATAAATTCTTCTCTCCCTGACACAACAGTTTTAATTCATGTTTCACCTTTGCAGATTAAATAAACCATAATTGACACATACTGCAACAGTGCATCTTGAATTGTTTGGATATATTATGAAAATATTAATAAATAAAGTTTCAGTAACAGAAAGCCAAGCACACCGAGTTATTGCAGCTGCACAAAAACGCTCTCTGAAGTGACCTGTGAGTGATCAAGGACATTTAATTTTACAAACACGTCTTGCTTCGATTCCTCTGTCCTCGTTTCCTTTCCTTCCATCCTTTCCTAAGAGGGTGGAGTTAGGAAGGGAGGAAAGGTAGCAAGGAAAGGAAACGAGGACGCACAATTTCAGAAATGAGAAGCATCCAGGCTCGTGCTGCACGCCTACATGCGTGTGTTCCACGAGACAAGCTTGCGCTGCACACCACTGAACAAACAGCGAATCAGGCACGAGCATTAATGGCTTTTCTTTTGTCTGTTCTTAAAAATATAATAAAGTGTGTTTCGTCTAGCACGTGTTTTTGTGACTAACATAATTTTTTCTCATGTGTAACTCTGAGACGTCTTACAGGTTGCCTGCCTGTTGTGGGTAGTAGGGTTGCCCGATATACCGGTACTAACTAAATAAATTTGCGATACCAAAAATTAAAAATGGTATGATTTCATCTTGTTGTTAATTTTGGTACTATATTAAAGTATGCTGCCATTAGCTAAATGTAATGTAATGTGAGAGTTTTGAGATGAAATCAAAGACCATTTGAAAATATTAATAAAAAAGCCTCTATATGGCAAAGTGTGATCATTAAAAAGCAGAAGGATGTCATTTAATGAAATAATCTAGTCATATGCACTGTGCCACAGTATGAATAAGAGGTGCCTCTCTGCCCTGTCATCTCCTTCACACACACACAGGCACACGAACACACACACACACACACACACAAATGCAACACACACTACTAATGCTTGATTTTCATGCAGTGTGTCCAATAGTATCCATCTGCAGAGCCACAGATCAGTGTGAGTGTATAAACGGCTGTGAACTCTATAATGAACACTTTCTCTGTTGCAGCTCGGAGATTTCAGCTTGCAAGTCGCAGGAAGCTTGATATAACGAACCCTTCACAAACAGGAAGAACTTCAATGATCTTTCAAAATAAAAGTCCCGCTGAAACGAGAGCTCTTCAACTGATTACGTGAAATTGAAAATATTACGACAGAAAAATATTACTACTGTATAAAAGTGTAATATTCAGTGCAGTCACAATTAATACTCATAGTAACAATAATATAATATTAAATGGTTATATTATTAGTATTATTATCTGTAAGCAATATCACATAAGCAAATGTACTGAATATCAGCATGTTGTGATTCAGCCATGGTAGCCTTTTGCCTCAGGTAATCAGATTGTTTTCATTTAATGTTTTCAGTAATACTGTAAAGCTCTGTTGTGCATCTTTTTTTCTTTTTTCCCAATATATATATATATATATATATATATATATATATATATATATATATATATATATATATATATATATATATATATACACATACTGGCAGCCAAACGTTTGGAATACTGCATGGTTTTGCTATTATGGAAAGAAATTGGTACTTTTATTCAACAAAGTGGCATTCAACTGATCACAATCCATAGTCAGGACATTAATAACGTGAAAAATTACTATTACAATTTGAAAAAAATTTCAGAACTTCTTAAACTACTTCAAAGAGTTCTCATAAAAAAATCCTCCATGTGCAGCAATGACAGCTTTTCAGATCCTTGGCATTCTAGCTGTCAGTTTGTCCAGATACTCAGGTGATATTTCATCCCACGCTTCCTGTAGCACTTGCCATAGATGTGGCTGTCTTGTCGGGCACTTCTCACACACCTTGCAGTCTAGCTGATCCCACAAAAGCTCAATGGGTTTAAGATCCTGAACACTCTTTTCCAATTATCTGTTGTCCAATGTCTGTTTCTTTGCCCACTCTAACCTTTTCTTTTTGTTTTTTCTGTTTCAAAAGTGGCTTTTTCTTTGCAATTCTTCCCATAAGGCTTGCACCCCTGAGTCTTCTCTTTTTTCTCTGTTGTACATGAAACTGGTGTTGAGCGGGAAGAATTCAATGAAGCTGTCAGCTGAGGACATGTGAGGCATTTATTTCTCAAACAAGGGACTCTAATGTACTTATCCTCTTGTTTAGTTTTACAACTCACCTTCCACATCTCTTTCTGTCCTTGTTAGAGCCAGCTGTCCTTTGTTTTGAAGATTGTAGTGTACACCTTTGTATTAAATACAAAAACTTCAGTTTTTTGGCAGTTTCAAGCATTGTATAGCCTTCATTCCTCAAAACAATTATTGACTGATGAGTTTCTAGAGAAAGCTGTTTTTTGTTTTGTTTTTTGCCATTTTTGACCTAATATTGACCTTAAGACATGCCAGTCTATTGCATAATGAGGCAACTCAAAAACAAACACAAAGACAATATTAAGCTTCATTTAACGAACCAAATAGCTTTCAGCAGTGTTTGATATAATGGCAAGTGGTTTTCTAGTACCAAATTAGCAATTTAGCATGATTACTCAAGGATAAGGTGTTGGAGTGATGGCTGCTGGAAATGGGGCCTGTCTAGATTTGTTCAAAAATTTAATTTTTTCAAATAGTGATGGTGCTGTTTTTTACATCAGTAATGTCCTGACTATACTTTGTGATCAGTTGAATTTCCTTCCGAAACAGCAAAATCTGTACATTATTCCAAACTTTTGGCCGCCTGTGTGTGTGTGTGTGTGTATATATATATATATATATATATATATATATATATATATATCTTTTAATATTAGGGGTGTAACGGTACATGTATTGCGTCACAGGCGATCCACTCCAATACTGAAGGGGGCGCTCGTGGAAATACAACGCTGTTTGCTAACTGCCACAACAGGAAAAAGAGCAGAAGAGGAAGGGACCATCTACGCACCAACCCAAAACAAGAATGGCTTCTCCTAATGCACAAATTTTATTTTTCATTATTCTATTTATTTTGTACTTTTGTAACACAAGATATGCTTTTCAGTTTTGTAGCTGATTGTGACCAAATACCTTTTGTTTTTTATCAA
This sequence comes from Myxocyprinus asiaticus, assembly GCF_019703515.2. NCBI lineage: Eukaryota > Metazoa > Chordata > Actinopteri > Cypriniformes > Catostomidae > Myxocyprinus > Myxocyprinus asiaticus. The sequence continues at coordinate 29,068,846 of NC_059344.1, read as the reverse complement.
CCCTACAAAAAATTATAGCCTATGCAAGAGTACATTCTGTTTACTGCTTAGTGCTTAATACACTAAAGGAGGCTGTACTGTACCAACTACCTCAGGGGGGACTAAATGCCACTAGGTGGAACAAACTGTAATTTGCACTACTGTCTGTTCAAAATAAATTAAAAGAATCCTAGCATTTGGTATTGTTGCTTTTTCCTTTTGTACCGAACTCGTATCGAACCGTGACCCCAAAACAGAGGTACGTAACGAACCGTGACTTCTGTGTACTGTTACACCCCTAATATATATATATATATATATATATATATATATATATATATATATATATATATATATATATATATATATACATACATACATACATACATACATACATACATAGGTACCAGCGCTGGTATCGTACCGAAGCCACAATTTTGGTATTGGAGCAACCCTAGCGGGTAGATGAGGAAAATTATCCATGCATGAAATACATTTGGACAAGGAGCTTGCGAACTGGATTCAGCCTAATCGCATTTGACGGGTGGTGTGGCGGGTGCTAGTTTCACAATTTGGGCACTGTTACTATATTTGTCGACATCCCAGATCCACGGTTTTGCCATTTCCCAATATTGTCGATCATCGTCTGTCAACTAAGTGTCGCAATTGGCATCGGGATCTTTGAAAGATATTGTCGATATCTGAAAACATCGTCCTATCGCCCAGCCCTTGTGGGAGGTGTATATTTGCATGTACATGGGTTAAGTTGTTTTTTTGTATTTTTTTCACAAAAATGAAAATTCTCTCATCATTCACTCACCCTCATGCATCCCAGATTTATATGCCTTTCTTTCTTCTCCGGAAAACAAATGAATTTTAGAAGAATATCTCAGCTCTGTTGGTCCTCAAAATGCAAGTGAATGGTGACCAGAATTCAGATGGTCAAAAAGGACATAAAGACAGCATAAAAGTAATCCATAAGACTCCAGTGGTTAAACCCATATCTTCTGAAGAGATATGATAGGTGTGGGTGAGAAACAGATAAATATTTAAGTCCTTTTTCATCTTTGCAACATAAGGGTGCTTTCACACTTGGTTCAATTGCTTGGGCTGAACCCGAGATTGTTTCCTCTCCCCTCCCCCTTCCCCCCACTGGTCTATGCTCACATCATATTATTTGGCTCCGAACTGCTGTCCGATTAGGTCATCAACCCGAGTACAACCGGCAGTGGTTTACCACTGTAACTAGGTAACAACTCAAGAAGACAAGTGTTATTAAAGTATTCTCTCTGGATTT